>NC_056744.1:109409669-109492169 GCF_019279795.1 Protopterus annectens
CCTGAGGTGGCATTTATTAGTATAATAAGGCATTGGGGAAAGTACAGTTGTGTAAAATCTTACCATAACAGTAGATGTCCTCCTCTGTATTCTACATAGAAGGGATCTCCTGCCCAGGGCAGCCTGACTCTGCCCTGGGCAGGAGCTTAAAAGATCTTGTATGCACCATACATCACATTTATGCTCCCCTCATAGAATGTAGTGCATAATATGGATGTATGGATGCAACAACCCAGAACTAAATCACCCCAGAAGAGAACAGTCTCCATAGGACAAAGGAGTCCATGCACATCCAGTAGGTAAAAATGCAAAACAAAGAAGAGGAAGGTGAAGGGAGGGTGCTAATATTGCACAGTGAAGAGAAGGACAACTACTGTTATAGTAAGATTTTTACACAACTGTGACTGCCACAGTATTCTACATAGAAGAGAGGGTAAAACAACTCAAGAAAAAGAATGAGAGATGGAAGGCTGAGAAGAGCCCTCAACCAACCCACATAAAATGATTTCAGCAAACCTGCTCTGGCCATAGAAACAATATCCAACTTATAATGCTTAGTAAAGGTATTGACTGAAGACCATGTAGCATCTCGAAGGATGTAATTAGTATCCAAACCCATGAAGAAGGCACCAGAAGAAGCAACAGCCCTGGTAGAATGAGCTGTAAAAGACGTAGATGGAGATTTGCGAAGAAAAGCTTACCAAAATAAAATGGCCTTAGATATTCAGGAGGAGATGGTTTGCATAGAAACAGCCAAACCCAAAGACCTCTGATGAAAGGATCAGATTTACGAATAGTCCTAGTTCTATCCAAGTAGTACCTGAGCTGTCTGGCAAAACCAGGGTATGCAGGACCCTCTCACTAGCATACTGAGGAGAAGTGAAAAAGGAAGGGAGTTGTACTGACTGATTTAAGGACAACTCATTTACTACCTTGTGCATAAAAGAAGGATTAGTACGAAGGGAAACCCTGTCCCTTTGAAAAAGCAAAAAAGAAGAAATGGCCACAAGGGCCTGGAGCTCAGAAACCCTCTGAGCAGAAGTAAGATCCAACAAAACAGTCTTCCAGGCACAATGTTGCAAAGAAGCAGAAAATGCAGGCTCAGAATGAGCCTGATTTAATTTTTCCAAAACAGAATTAAGATCCCTAACAGGAGGAATATGTTTTCTTGGAGGCCTGATATGCAGGATGCTCTTAAGAAATTGTTTGACCTCAAAACAAGAAGTCAAAGGAGGATTCAAGGGCAGACAAGTAGAAATGGCTGACAAATGGACCTTCGCAGAAGAATACGCTCAGCCAGACTGGAGCAACTCACAGAAATAGAGAGGACCAGAGGAACCTCAACTGAAAAAGGGTCCTGGTTATGAGCATGGCACCAGACAAAAATCTTTCCCATTTGGACATATAAGATTTTCTGGTGGAGAGTTTCCTTGCCTCCTGTAAAACCCTCAGCATGTCCTCAGAAAAGAGGTGTCTGAAAGGAATTAAAACCCTATCATCCACAGCGTAAGTTGCAGAATTCCAGAGTGGACAAGTGGGGATGGATGAGAGACCCCTTGTCCTGTGTGAGGAGATCCAACTAGTGAGGTAACTTGTGATGACTGCCCCTGGCCAGATGCATTAAGATGGGAAACCAGTACTGTCTTTGCCAAAATGGAGTCACTAGCAAGATTTTTGGGGAGTCCAGCTGAATCTTCTGCACAATTCCTGGAAGTAGAGTAAGAGGAGGGAATGCATAAAGAAACATCCCTTTCCAAAGAAAGGAAAGGGTGTTTGTCTTCCATGCCAGATGGCATGGCATTCTGGAACAGAAGAGAAGAAGCTGCCTGTTCAGAAGGGAGGAAAAAAGATCTTCCTGAGGAATACCCCACCAATGGTGGACAGTGTCCAGAAACATGTCTCTGTGAAGCATCCATTCATAAGCCTGTGTTTTAGATTTGCTCAAGAGTCTGCCACTAGATTGTGCTCTGAAGGAATGTATACTGTCTGAAAAGATGACTGATAACTGAGAACCACTTCCCAAGCCTGATGCACCATCCGACATAGGAGGTAAGATTTCATGCCCCCCTGATTGTTGACATAAAACATTACTCTAATGTTGCCTGTGTGTACCTTCAAGGTTCCTGGAGAAAACATGGGGTGAAAAGCCTGAAAGGCCAGAATCAGAACTCTTTGTCTCTTTGATGTTGATATGGTCTGACATCTGATGGGGAGACCAGATACCCTGAACTTTCAGGTGACCAAGAGAAGCCCCCTGTTACATATCTGAGGTATCAGTGAACAGCTCCTGAGAAGGGTCTGGAGGTTGAAAGGACCGGCCTGCATTGAGAGTGTATTGTTGAATCCACCCCTTGAATTCCTTCTGGAGACAGGGAAGGACAGGTACACTGAAGTTCAGAGGGTGACAATGCTATAGCGAAACTGACTTGAGGTACCACTGAAGCTTCCACATATGCAGGGGGTCTGAAAGGAGAGATGACAAGTCAGCAAGCAAAGGAGAGTACTGTTGCTGGAATTGAATTCATCCTCAAGTTTTGGTGAGTACCTTCATGAGGTGGACCCTGTTTTTCACAAAAATCTCCCCAAGACGACACTGATATATAGACTGCATTTTATATAGCGTATATCACGGACAGATGTAGATTAAAAATAAAAAAGATAGCTGACCTAAGATAAAAAGTGCCCAATCCTGGTAGGTGCACTGGTGCCAGGACTGGAAAAAATGACAGTGGCGAATCCTCAAAATACATAAACATTCCTACAATGAGGCCAGGCCAGGCCCAAGGGGAGGAAGGCCCCCCTGTTGTAGAAGGAAGTAGCAGTCCACAAAAAATCACAAAAACTGATAGGCCAAAGAAGAGCCATAAAGACAATAGAGTGGACTATTGAGGATAAGAAAGAAATGATGTGGGTCTATATTTTAACCTCGAACGATTAAAAGAGCAAGCACTCTGTAATCGATCCCTTAAAATCAAAAGCACTAAATCCCAAACACACAGAACAGAGATTGTTTTCCCAGGGAAAAAAAACACTGGGCCATTTTCGAGACTTTGCCATTTCCTCCACTGTGGTGTGATCTCAGAGTTGGTATATTTAAGTGGGGGGGGTGTTGGGGGCAGAGCCCTTGACATCAGGGGGTGGGGGGAAGCCCTCCACTTTATTTTGTGTTTGGATTTTTTTTTGCGGAGTAGTGATTTTTTTTTCCCTGTTGAAATATTGCTGTTCCGTATGTTCAGGATTTAGTGCTTTCGATTTTCAGAGGTTGTTTAAAGACCGTTAGCTTTTTTAATCGTTCGAGGTTATAATATAGACCCAATTATGTATTGTTACTATGATGCAAGAAGCACAGAATTTCCAGACATTGTCATCACAATAAACAAAACATGCTGGAGGGATAGGTTCCTGACCCAGAGACTCCCCAGACTCTGGAATAGATTGCCCATACATGTCAAGCAGAGTGCCTCTTTGGACCTCTTCAAGTGGAACCTTGACGATTGGATGGGAGAAAGGAAATTCACCCCAGGGATCACGTCAGTCACCCTGCTTGACAGGGGTCCAGAAAAGTAAATAATGTGGGAAGAAATAGCCAGGGAATTGTTATGGCTAGGCTTGTATAGGCCCTAGGGCTGATAGCCTAGTACCAACCTATGAACTTATAAACCTATACAAAGAGATTAAGAGAGAAATTAGAGGAAAGAAAAATACTTCCACAAGAAAAACTAAAAGAAGCTTAATAAAATCATCACATTTGCAGATGACACCATGATCATAGGTCTAGTCAAGAATGGAGAGGAAACAGCTTAAAGAAGTGAGGTGGAGCAACTGACAGGCTGGTGCGATAGTAACAGCTTAGTGTTGAATGTCAGCAAAACCAAAGAGCTGATGGTAGACTTCAGGTGTTAGGAAGCAAGTAAACCTCTAGAGATAAAAAGGGTGTCAGTGGAGAGGGTCAAGAGCACAAAATTTCTGGGAATACACATCTCAGAGGACTTGTCCTGGTCAGAGCACACCAATTACACTGTCAAAAGTGCAGGAATGGTTGCAGTTCTTAAGGAAACTGAAAAAAGCAAACTTGTCACAGTCCATCCTCCAAGCATTCTGTAGGGGCACCATCGAGAGTCTCCCAATCAACAACATCATAGTCTGGTATGGAAATTGTAATGCCGCCAACCGTAGGGCACTCAGGCGAGTTGGAAGGGCAGTGGAGAAAATTCTTCACTTACACCCTTGGAAGACTTGTATGAGACTCGCTGCATAGGAAGAGCCAGAAAGATAACCATTTACCTTACCCATCATGCAAATGGCATGTACCCCCACCTCTCCTTGGGCAGAATATACAGAAGCATGCACTGCAAGACTTCCAGGCTAAACAACAGTTTTTCCCTTATCCATTAGACTATTTAACTCTGTCAACACGCGAACCAGAAGAAAATCAACTCCTTCATCCCCTCACAATCACCTAGGCATGTGTATAGCTGTCTGATGAGGAGTAGTACACATTACCAGCTCATCACATTCTACTAATTTTTATTAATTTTACACAGTTCATATGAGTGCAGTATAGATAGTCAATGTCCATATTTGAATTTACAATTCTAATTGTCTGTTCTTCACCTGTACCCTTTTATGAGAAATTCAAGAGAGTGCAATATACACTGTGCAATATCTATATGTTGTTCTGTCTATTTCTATTTATATATTTTTGTGATGTCAAATTACTTTTTTACTAAAATATTTTTTTCTGTATTTATGTCCTTGCACTAGGAGTGAAGCAACACAATTTTGTTCAGCTACACTGTGATGTACATTAAAATGACAATAAAGTTTATTTTGACTTGAATTAAAAATTTGTGTTCATTGGTACAACAGATTTATGAAAAATATTATATTAGACCAGGAAACCTTGGGCCATTTGGAAAAAGAAGTGACTAAGGAAGTCCAGAAGTATAAAGGACTAAATCTAGAGAGTTTTGAAAGGTATAAAAAAGAAACATGGACATGGGGGAAAAAAAGAGAGATCTGATATGGTGCAATATTTATGCAAAGGAGAAACTAACTTAATCAGCACAAAAAAGGCAGATTCAAAGATATTCGAAGAGAAATACAGGCAAAGACACCCAGATATGAAAATTTCACAATAAAAAAATACGATCACAAAGAGGACATGTAGAACAAAAGGTTAGTAAAGTAGAAGTTAATAAAATAGAAGTTGAAGTTATGGAATACTTGCAAATTGAAAGATTTAATGTAGAAAGTCTTAACACAGGTTATATAACAGCATGATGGAACAACAAATCCCCAAAGTAAGGAGAAATAGGAGGAGCAGAAGACATCTGAAGAAGAAATATGGACGTGGGAAAGAAAAAGAGATTTAGTATGGCATAATATTTATGCAAAGGAGAAAGCAAAACTAATCAATACAAAAAGAGCAGCACCAAAGGTATTAGAAGAGAAATACAGGCAAAGGCATCCGGACATGGAAAACTTTACAATACAAAAAAATAAGAAAATGGATTAAAGATGGCCGCCAGATAGGAAGCACATACTTCAGCCTACTCCCTAAGAAAACTTTCAATTTATTCAAATCCAGTGCTACTACTGCATAAATTCCTATAAGAAAACAACCGTAAAGCAAAGAAAACTATTCTTCAACTTACTTGCTGCCAAATCTCGCAGCTCTACAACAAGCTTGACCCAGAATAAATCCATCTTGCAGCAGTGGTGCAGTGGTGATTCCGATTACATGTGCTTAGGCCTGCCAGCCTTCTACTTCAGCCTATACAAACAAGTACAGAATAGCAATAAAAAGAATCTAATCTTACATTTAATCTGCAAATCAAGTGCTGAAATATCATTACTCCAAGAGACCCATTTGACTAAAGTCCAGTGGGAGAGAAATTTAAAAAAGAAATAGTTACTATCAGTAATTGCCGCACGAGCTGACACCGCCTCAAAAGGGGTAGCAATAATTGTTATAAAGTCTTTTAATGGTCTCATTATATCAAGTAATTCTGACCCTAATGGTAGGTGGTGTTATATGGTATGCTCTCTCCCATTCTTAAGAGAAAGTAAGACGCTGTCCGGTTCAATTCTCAGCTAGAGTGTCTTCTGCATGGAGACATGCGTGAATGGGCATGCCTTCATTGATGGTTGTGCGTCAGGCCTGGCAAGCCGGTACATAAAAATCAACTGCCAATCATTAGCGGAACGGAGTTCCGCTGTGGTGATCCCTAACCGGGAAAAGCCGAAACTAAATGTCTACGGCCCATGCATATTCCAAATTGATTTAATTTACGAAATGTATACAATCTTAGAGAAATATCCAAACCATCTCTATGTATTAGGAGGAGACTGGAATATGACTGTCAGGCCTGAACTAGACAGAACAAGTAAAGAAAACAAACAATCCCCTGTCCTAACAAAGATTATAATTGAACTAATGGGTGACTTTAATATATATGATCCCTTTGAAACTTTTTGGAATAACCCTGAAATCAGTAATTTCACATTCTTCTCAACCCCCCATAAATCATGGTCTAGAATTGATTCTTTCCTAATTTCAACTAATTTCTCAAAATATGAAATAGATTATTATAATGATCCCAGAACCATATCTGACCATTCCAAAATTAATCTGAAAATTAAAGAAACCAAGTCAAATAAAACAGACCAATATTTATCAAATTGGTCACTAAACCCAAATCTTCTTAATAACAGGGAGCTATTCCATGAAATTCAAGAATTTCTCGACCAAACCAAAAACAACCTGTAAAATTCAACCATTCCTTATGATCTACAATGGGCTGCAACTAAGGTAACAATTAGAGGAATACTAATCCAAAAAGTGTCACTACTCAAAAAACAAGCTAAATCCCAACTTGCCAACCTAGAACTCAAATTAAAAAATACAGAAATAGAACTCCAGTCAAAAAACACTATAGACTTAGAAAAGCACATGCTTTCGATTCAAAAACAAATTCAGGAAATCCAAATGAACCAATTCTCCCTCAGTGAACTCAGGCTTATAAACAAATATGCTGAATGGGCCCAAATCCCTTATAAATTCCTGGCCAGAATGATTAACACTAAACTTTCCCCTTCTAGAATAAAACAAATCAAATACAACAATAAAACATTCCTCTCAGATAAGGAAATTATCCAAGCTTTTGAGGAAATCTACCAAGAAATCTATGACCCGCAAAAACTCACCAAGGAGTCAGCTTCTGATAATTACCTTAACGAATTGAAATTCCCACTAGCAAATGAAGCTCTGATAAATCTACTTAAGGCACCAATAACCGCAGATGAAATACTTCTAGCTATCAACAAATCAAAATCGGGAAAAGCCGCAGGCCCCGACGAATACTCAACGAAATTCTATAAATCCTTTAAGAAACAACTAGCTCCTCTCCTACTTAAGGTTATATAATTAGGTTCATAGGTAGGTACTGAGCTATCTGCCCAAAGGCATATATTAGCCCAGCCACGTTGTGCGGTATTCACCGCCTCTTTGGTTAGTTTCCTAGGCCCTTGATCTAGCAGCTAGTATCCTTGGCCCCTATCTAGTAGAGTTGTTTGTATGATCCCTGGTGTGAACTTTCTGTTATCCATCCACTCGTCAAGGTTCCTCTTGAAGAGTGATAGTGAGGGGCTCTGTCTTATGTAGATCGGGACCTTGTTCCATAGCAAGGGAAGTCTTTGCAAAGGGAATCTATCCCTTCAGCATGTTCTATTCATTGTTGTGCTGAGGTTTATATCCGTAGAGCGTGTAGCTCGAGTAGATTTGGTTTTGCTAAGATGGAGCATGTTCAACAGTTCTGGGTTGGACATGGCTTTGTATGTTAGACAGAGATCGCCTCTGAGAAGGCGGTATGCAACAGAGAAAAGCCTTAGTTTTTTCAATCGTGCTGCATAGGGCAACTGTTTGAGGCCAGTAATCCTCTTAATGAGGTACCTCTGTGGTCTCACCAGCTGCTGGAGATGCCTGGCCAGGTACATTCCAATTGGTGCATTGTACTCAATAATGGGTCTGATGAGGGAAGAGTAGAGGAGCACCACTACATCCTTAGATCTTGATGCGAACCCTTTCCTGATCAGATGGTTCACAAAGAAGGATTTTCTAACCACCTTAGCAACATGGTTATCAAAGGAAAGCTGACTATCTACTTGGGTCCCTAGATCCCTTATTACTTCTTCAGATTTCAGGGGGTTGCCTACTATGTGGTAGTTCGCGGGTACTCTGTTTTTTCCAAAGGGGATTACTACGCATTTTTTAGCATTTAGCTTGAGACCATGGCTTTGACACCATGCATCAGTCTCATTAAGGCCCTTCTGCAGGATATCCATGTCGGCCGGAGACTCTGTTATAGCACCCAGTTTGCAGTCATCTGCAAACTTGGTCAGCCACAGCCCTTCAGTGCTTGCCTGTACTTCTGAGAAGTATATGCCAAACAGGAGGGGCTCCAAGACAGAGCCCTGAGGCACACCGCTCGTTACTGGTCTGGATTCGGACATAGATCCCACTACTCTTACTTTGTGGGATCTGTCTGAGAGCCAGTTTGCGATCCATCTTGTGACGTAAGGGTTTATGCCCAGGTTGGTGAGTTTATCAATAATACCCGAATGGGGAATGGTGTCAAATGCTTTAGCAAGGTCAAGGTAAGCCATGTGTACCTCCTTTCCCTTATCTGTAGCCTGAGTAACTGTTTCAAAGAAGTCCACCAGGTTCAGGAGGCATGATCTGCCCTTGACGAAGCCAATCTGTGTTTGGAGGTTCCCAATCTCTCCATTTATGAGTTCCATAATGATTCATTCCATTGCCTTACAGATCAGACTGGTCAGGCTTATTGGTCGGTAGTTCCCAGGGTCTGTTGTGGGCCCACCCTTGTGCAGCAGAACCACTGTTGCTGTGCGCCATTCTATGGGCACATATCCTGTCAAGAGGCTGAGACTGAACAGGGTATTCAGATGCGGGGTTAATTCATTTTGGAGCTCGCGTATGACAGCCTGGGACACCATCTGGTCCCATGGAGGCAGTGTTTTTAGCTTTAGATAGAGCCTTATTAACCAACGTATCAGTAATAATTGGAGTTACACAATCCCCTGGCATAGTTATAGGCCCTGCAGGTGGTGGTGGTGGGGGGGATTTGCACTGAACCTGTCAGCCAAGATGTTGGCAATGTCAGTGGGGTCAGTGTATTTTGTTCCATTTTGTACTAGCTCAGAACAGACCTGAGCATTGCCATTTAGGTTTTTGATGTAACCACAGAAGGCCTTATGGTTATCCTTGGCATCCTTGGCAACTTTCTTTTCAAAATTGGCTTTGGTTGACTTGATGAGGGCCCTCAATTTCTTACTAATGCTGATCAGGAATGATTTTTCTACTTGAGATTTGGCCTTTTTTTGTATAAGTCTCCTCCTTTTATTGTATAGTTTGCTTATGGCCGGGGTCTACCAGACTGGTTTCTTCTTGCTTGAGGAAGGAGTCTTGGTTTTATTTGGGATAGCATGGTCCATGCAATCCTGAAGATGTATATAAAGTGCCTTGGTGTAGGATTCTGCATCCTGGATATCATTATCCTTCTAGAAAGGGAATAGTGAAGCTTTCCACGTCTGACGCAAGTAGTTTGAAGTTTGCTTTGGAAAGGTTTTTTACGATGGTTTCTTTGACTGGGGAAGGTGGAGGGGTGAGGATGTTCAGGGTTATCAGTTTGTGGTCGGATTTGACCAGAGAGGGAGTGATAATGGGTGTGGTACAATGGGCACCCATATTTGTGATGACTAAATCCAATATGTTGTCCCCTCTAGTGGGAGAACATACCAGTTGTTCAAGGGCATTTGAATTTATAAATTCTATGAACCGCTGGGCATAGGAGTTAGAACTTTGGTAGTTCACCTAGTCTATACCAGGGTAGTTGAAATCACCCAAAATTATGGTGTTGGGTAGGACCTTTATATTTTCCAATGCCTCAAGGAATGCTGAGTGAGCATCTTGGGACATGGTGGCCGATCTGTAACAGGCTACGACTTGAAATGTGGTTTTGCCTGCTGATAGTTGCACATGGATGATCTCTGGGGCATCATGTTGCGCCACTAACCTGGAGATGTGGGTATCCTTGATGAATATGGATATACCTCCACGCTTAGTACTGCGATCCGGTAACTGAGGCCGGAAGGTATGATATGAATTGTAACCTGGTAGTACTGGGGTGCTCTCTGGAGCCTTGAACCAGGTTTCCGTCACTGCACAAATATCAATTTTCTCCATACTGAGGAGTGCCTCGAGTGCATGCATTTTGAGGTTGAGACTTCTGGCATTGAGTAGCATTACCCTTAGTTTTTGGTTACCTGTGCTGGTTACAGTGGTTGGTTTGTCCTTTGAGCCTTGCCTAAAAAGGCACTGTGGGAACGGCAAGAGCCTTGGCCAGTATTCGAAAGCCTAGGGGTGATAGGTGCAAACCATCTCTGGCGAAACAGCGGGGCTTGTCTATCATGTCATCCCAGGCAGATAGACACTGGGTCCCCTTAGAATGACACCAGAAGCTTAGCCAATTGTTGAAATTGATAATTTTGTCTTTGTATTGTGGTATCATTCTAGGTGAAGGTAGTATGCTACTCATGGTCAGGGTCATACCAGCTTGGGCTACATGATCAGAGAGCATTTCAATGTCTCTTTTCATGTAGTCCACGGAGGTATGTCTTAGATCATTCACACCAACATGTACAATGACAGTGTCATACTTGTACTTGTTCTGGAGTGACCTAAGTGCCTGTGTTATGTGGCTGACAGTAACCTTCTCCTTGTTCAGCCTGGTGAGTGGAACATCTGTGTGCCTTACTATAGAGTCTCCTATTACTAGCGTGTTGGGTATGGTGTTTTGCCTTAGGGACTGTCATGAGGCACACTGCTGAGGTGAATTATGTGTTTTCTTGCTTGTGTTTGGAGGTGCAGGTTGCTTGCTTGTTTGCTTTGGAGGGCCCTGTTTCTTTTTCAGATTGGTACCTAGTGCCTCCGAATATGTTTTTGTGTATTTATGTGTATGTTTTGCCAGTGCTTGTTTTGTAGATCCATGTGTGACTGGTGGTGTGATGCTAGTGTGTCTCTTCTCCTCTTGACTGTCTGTTAGAGTCATGGGTTGAGAGCGCTTAGCCTCCAGTCTGACTGTGTATTTGCATCTCTCACAAGTGTTTGTGTCTAGAGGTAATAGGAGAGGGTTGTCTGTATACAGGAGGCAGTTGTGACATTGCCTCAGGATGCACAATTCCACCAGATGAACTGGAGAGTACACCTGAAGCTGACCTCTGGACAGGCTTGGGAAAGTAAATTTCACTTGTCTTGTGGACAATCGAGGGTCTTATGCTGTATTATAATAGTGCTGTCTAGGCAATTTGGAAAATAATAGTGCTGTCTAGGAGATTTGGACAAGTGCTGATTTGGGTTATGCAAGTGCTGCAATAAGAGCAGTTGATCTGATGCTCTTGAGGTGAGGCTTGCCTAGTTCTAAGGGAAAATTTGCAGCGCAAACTTTGTGGAGCCAGGAATAGTATACCCCAGCTAACCGGCGATGCCCGACACTGCTCTGTGCGCAAGACCGCGCAAAAAGAGAGTTGCAGGGTTTTAAGAGAGAGAGAGATCAAGGAGTTTGGAATTGACCCAAAATGGCCAATAAAACTACAGTTTCTAGGCAGTAACCACTCCTACAGGGACAGGCAGGCTGCTCGGTGTTAACCACTGCCACTGGTGAACACAGAGACTTCACTTTAGCCCAAGTAAGCACTGGCCTCCAAGAAACTTACAAACAGTTCAGAACAGCGACTCTGTAACTGAACTTTTTTTTTTAAATTATAGAAAGTGGGAAAATAGCAAGATTTTTTGTTTTTTTTTTTGTTTTTGTTTAAGGATAGCAGAGACACATAAGTAGCAAACTAGTCAGAACAGTGCAATAAATGACCCCAACACTTGTGTGCTAGGTCAGAGGCAGGTAAAATGCAATTTTAAGAAAAAACTATTTTAAATTAAGTGCAACACAAAAAATGCAATCAACAGGCTCTAGCTATTTTCTAAATACTGTTTCTAACACATATATCAACTTTTGCAAGCAAGAAAATGCCGAAAAGTAGGCGGCAATGCAGTTTTTCTAAGAAATAAATAAGAAGAAAATACTTAAAATCTCAAAAGTGGCTCCTTTCTTCTCTCAGCGTTTTCTCCTCTTTGTAGGTGCTTCAGCAACAACTATCAAGCCTGGAAAGATGTCAAAACCACGAGGCAGCAGGGTTTTAAGAGAGAGATATCAAGGAGTTTGGAACTGACCCAAAATGGCCAATAGAACTACAGTTTCTAGGCAGTAACCACTCCTGCAGGGACAGGCAGGCTGCTCAGTGTTAACCACTGCCACTGGTGAACACAGAGACTTCCCTTTAGCCCAAGTAAGCACTGGCCTCCAAGAAACTTACAAACAGTTCAGAACAGCAACTCTCTAACTGAACTTTTTTAAATTATAGAAAGTGGGAAAATAGCAAGATTTTTGTTTTTGTTTTTGTTTAAGGATAGCAGAGAAACACAAGTTGCAAACTAGTCAGAACAGTGCAATAAATGACCCCAACACACGTGTGCTAGGTCAGAGGCAGGTAAAAAGCAATTTTAAGAAAAAACTATTTTAAATTAAGTGCAACACAAAAATGCAATAAACAGGCTCTAGGTATGTTCTAAATACTGTTTCTAACACATATATCAACTTTTGCAAGCAAGAAAATGCTGAAAAGTAGGTGGCAATGCAGTTTTTCTAAGAAATAAATCAGAAGAAAATACTTAAAATCTCAAAAGTGGCTCCTTTCTTCTCTCAGCGATTTCTCCTCTTGGTAGGTGCTTCAGCAACAACTATTAAGCCTGGAAATTATATAATAAAATTTGGAATAATCGACCAAAACATAAATAATTTGAAGACATCTATTTGTCCATTTTGGACAATCAATAAATCAGTTCTTTAAACCATCCAGGCATGTCCAAAGCACAGTTTCAAGTATACTTTCCAGTCCAGCTGGTGAATCTGGGAATCTTGAGGCAATATTACAACTGCCTTATGTACACAGACAACCCTCTCCTCCTTCCAACAAACTCAAATATATGTGAGAGATGCAACTATACAGCCAAACTGGAGGCCGAGCTCTCTCAACCCAAGACTGGCACACTCAGTCAGGAGGAGAAGGAAACCACTCGCACCACACAACCAGTCTCACATAAACCAATTGCACCAGCAAACAAGACCCATAAACTCACAAAAACATACTCGGACGCTCAAAATAAAAATCTGCCAAAGCAACAGAGACCTCCAAAGCAGACATCCAAGCAACCGCTACCCCACAACAACTTTCACATATCACATACTTCACAAAGTCAGTGTGCCACGCAGTCGCAGCCCCTAAGGCTAAATAACACACCTAATACATTAGTAATTGGAGACTCTATTGTCAGGCACACTGACGTCCCACTCACTAGACTGAACAAGGAAAAGGTCACTGTAAGCTGCCTGTGAGGTGCCAGGATCTGCCACATAACACAAGCACTCAGGTCACTCTACAGCAGGTACAAATATGACTCTGTCATTGTCCATGTTGGTGTGAATGACCTGAGACGTACCTCCCTGGACTACATGAAAAGACACATAGAGGAGCTCTCTGATCATGTAGTCCAGGCCGGTATGACCCTGACCCTGAGTAGCATCTTGCCCTCACCAAGAATGATGCCACAGTATAAAGACAAAATGATCAGTTTTAAAAATTGGCTAAGCTATTGGTGTCATTCAAAGGGGATCCAATGTCTGTCAGCCTGGGATGACATGCTCAACAAGCCACATTGCTTCGCCAGGGACGGCTTGCACCTATCACCCTTAGGCTTTCGAATTCTGGCTAAGGCTCTTGCCACCCCCATAATGCCTTTTTTAGGCAAGGCTCAAAAGACAAACCCACCTCCATAGACAATACCAGAAATAAAAAAACTAAGGTAATGCTACTCAATGCCAGAAGTCTAAACCTCAGGATGCATGCACTCGAGGCACTCCTCAGTATGGAGAAAATTGATATCTGTGCAGTAACAGAAACCTGGTTCAAGGCCCCAGAGAGAACCCCAGCACTACCAGGATTCAACTCATACCATTCTTTTCGGCCCCAGAACTCGGACCGAAATACTAAAGGCGGGGGAGTATCCATTTTCATCAAGGATACACACACCTCCAGGTTAGTGGCACTGCACGAGGCAGCAGAAACCATCCATGTGCAACTAACAGCAGGTAAAACTGCTTTTCAGTTTGTAGCCTGGTACAGATCACCCACCTTGTCTCAGTACCCCCACTTGGCATTCCTGAGAACACTGGAGAATATGAAGGTCTCACCAAACACCATGATATTGCGGGATTTCAACTACCCAAACATTGACTGGGAAAACTACTCAAGTCCCAACTCTTTCACCCAACAGTTCCTGGAGTTTATGAACTCAAATGCCATGGAACAACTGGTCACCACTCCCACAAGTGGGGACAACATATTGGACTTGGTCATCACCAACATGGGGGCTCAATGTTCCACACCAGAGGTAAACCCCTCGTTGGTAAGATCAGACCATAAACTAATCACAATGGACATCCACATCCCAACCCCACCCACAGCCAAGGAAACAAGTGTGAAAAATTTCTCAAAAGCAAACTTTACACTTCTCAAGACAGAGGTGGAAGGTTTCAAAGCCCCTGAGCTAATGGAAAATGCTACCCAAACCGCAGAATCCTTTACAAATGCACCTACAGGAATGCATGGATTGTGCTATCCCAAGTAAAACCAAGACTCACTCCTCCAAAAACAGGGGACCAGTCTGGTGGACCCCGGCCATAAATAAGCTATACAACAGAAGGAGTAAACTATTACATGATAAGGCAAAATCCCAAAAGGGAAGGCATCCCTGATCAGTACTAGCAAGAAACTTCGATCCCTCAAAAAATCATCAAAGGCTAGCTTTGAAAGAAAAATCACCAAAGACTCTAAAGATAATCACAAGGCGTTATTTAGCTACGTCAAGAATCTGGGTGGCAACTCTCAGATCTGCTCTGAGCTGGTGCAAAATGGCACAAAATACACTGAACCCACTGACATTGCTAACATCCTGGCGGACAGGTTCAGTGTAAACTCCCCCCCCCCACAAAAGGGCCAGTGTCTATCCCAGAAGAATGCAGTCCCCCAGACATCACAGACACACAGTGAAAGCAGCCCCCTCCAAAGTAAAAAATACAGCATCAATGGGACCGGATTATCCCGGGCTGCGTCTTACACATGCTCCAGAATGAACTAAACCCTCACATAAACTCACTGTTCCAACTCAGCCTTACCACAGGTTATGTACCCAAAGAATGGCGTACAGCAACAGTGATCCCATTCCACAAAGGTGGCGCCACAACGGACCCTGGGAACTATCGCCCTATAAGCCTGACTAGCCTGGTTTGCAAGGCTATGGAGCGCATCATCATGGATCTCATAAACAAAGACATTGGGAACCTCCAAACACTGGACCCTACCCAATTTGGCTTTTTTAAAGGCAGATCTTGTCTCTTAAACCTAGCTGATTTCTTCGAAATACTAACCAAAGCCATAGATGAGGGAAAGGTAGTCCACACAGCCTACCTGGACCTCGCAAAGGCCTTCGACACAATACTCCACTCTGGCATCATAAATAAGCTTACCAGCTTAAATATTAACCCATATGTCACAAGATGGGTTGCAAACTGGCTCAGGGATAGAACTCACATAGTCAGAGTCGCGGGTGCCATGTCCGACTCTAAACCAGTTACAAGTGGCGTCCCACAGGGCTCAGTCCTGGGACCCCTCTTGTTTGATATATACTTCTCTGAGGTACAGGCAAACATGGGAGGACTGTGGCTTACCAAGTTCGCAGATGATTGCAAACTGGGAGCCATAATCGACTCTTTGGCTGAAACAAGCATCCTCCAGAAGGGCCTTACGGAGACGGATACCTGGTGTCAGAACCATGGCCTCAAGCTAAATGCCAAAAAGTGCATAGTCATCCCCTTTGGGAAAAACAAAGTACCCACAAACTACCACATAGGAGGTAATCCACTAAGTACGGAAGAAGTAATTAGGGATCTGGGGACCCACATAGATAGTAACCTCTCCTTTGACAATCACATTGCCAAAGTGGTTAGAAAAACCTTCTATATAGCTCACCTAATCACAAAAGGATTCACATCTAGATCAAGAGAGGTCATTGTGCCCCTCTACTCATCGCTCATCAGGCCCATAATTGAGTACAATGCCCTATTTGGGATGTACCTTACCCGACACCTGCAACAGCTGGAGAGACCTCAAAAATACCTCACCAAGAGTATCGTGGGTCTCAAACAGATGCCCTATGCAGCTCGACTAAAGAAACTCCAGCTCTACTCAGTTGCTTACCACCTACTCAGAGGCGATCTCTGCCTGACGTACAAGGCCATGTCTAACCTGGAATTGTTGGATATGCTCCATCTCAAGAAAACTAAATCCATTAGGGCTACATGCTCCAGGGATTTAAACCTTAGCACAACAATAAATAGGACATGCTGGAGGGATAGATTCATATCCCAAAGGCTTCCCTCGCTCTGGAATAGAATCCCAGTCCATGTTAGGCAGAGCCCCTCGCTGACCCTCTTCAAGAGAAATCTTGATAAGTGGATGGGAAATCATAAATTTACTCCTGGCCCAGCTGGACAGATGCTCAGGAATCTAGTCTAAAAGGGAGGCGAAAGCCAACACATTCTGGCTAGTCTTATAAATGCCCTAGGGCAGATAGCCTAGTACCTACCTATGAACCTAAGACAATTCTCATACCTAAACCTAACACAAATGACCACAATCCTAATGACTATTGACCAATCGCGCTAATTAAGTTGGATATAAAAATTATGTCTACAGTTCTGGCACACAGGCTAAACAAAGTACTCCCTCACATACTATCAAATGATCAGCTAGGATTCATGAGTAATTTTCAAGTCTAGGACAATACATTAACAGTAGAAGCAATAATAAACATGACAGCAAAGGATAATTCAACTAAATATGCTCTCTCAGTCGATGCACATAAGGCTTTCGACAGACTCAATCTAGAATTTCTTTATAAGGTGTTAAAACAATTTGCCCTCCCTGAAGAGTTTATAAACATGGTTAGGGTGCTTTATGACAAAGCCACCACATTATGCATAAACAAAATTAACTCAAATCCCATACCAATAGTCAATGGAACAAGGCAAGGTTGTCCACTCTCTCCATATCTGTTTAACCTCTACTTATAGGCCCTACTTTTAAAATTAAGTCAGAAAACATTCAACCACCCTGTCTATATTTCCAAAATCCTAGTTAAATATACTGCATTTGCAGAAGACCTAAACATCTACTTTGAATTTCCTTCTACAGATCTAAAAAAGGTATTAAATTCTATTGACAAGTTCTCTGCAATCTCAAATTATGCCATAAACCCGAGTAAGTCAAAAATATTCCCACTAAACCCTAAGAGTCACAAAGAATTCTTCGTCCCAGAAGCAAATATTAAGGTAGATTATTCACTCAGATACCTAGGCATCTCATATACTCACCCTCGTAAAGATATACTAAAGAAAAACCTAAATAAAGTTTGGTAAAGGCGATTGAAGATATGGATAGATGGGAAAAATAAACTTTTCCTTACTTTCAAGGGCAGCAATTATAAAAATGAATATTTTCCCTAAAATACTCTACCACTTTAATGCCACTAATCAAACCATTCCAAACGCTTTCTTCTCTAAATTGTCAACAACACTAGGTAAATTCATATGGCACCCTAAGAATACTAGGATTAGCTATTCAAAATTAACTCTACTCAAAGAAAAGGGTGGACTGAATCTTCCTGACTTTCAGATTTACTATCTTATTATCAGAGCCAGCCATATTATAAGATTAGCTAAATTTGAAACTTCGGATACATCATGGCACCCCCTTTGGATGAAAAAATATTACCAAAATCTTAAAGCCTCTAATATAAACCCAAAGGTGTTACTCTTCCTAAATGGCAAAACTTTGAAAGACCTAAAAATCCATCCAACCTTAATTAATAATACGGCATGTTTTCAAAAACTCATAACCTTCTTAAACCTAAAGAATGCATTAACAATGGCTCAACCAATACACTTAAACTCTAATATCAGACTTAACAATAATATGATAAACCTAGACAAATATCCAATAATAAAAGAATGTACAGTCTGGGACTTCTACCAAATTAAAGACCTACCCCTGACATCTGCCATTGACTCCCTAGCAGCAAATAAAAAAATTTGCATAATTATCAAATAAATTTTATACCTAGTAACTCTGATAACAACAAAAATTAATACAGACCCAAATGAGCTCCAGATATTTCATAACATCACATCTCTCCTTACATTGAAAACTAAAGTGTTACCCAATACCTATAAACTAATTACTCAAATTAAACATCAGGATGATATCCTATATTCCAATTCCTGGTTGAGTCATAACAATAAACTAGCCATTGAGCAAAAAATAGCGGCAATTGACATAACAAAATTAACTCCATTTAAAAAAATGAATCTACACGCAACTTATGATCAACAACAATGCCTATCACACACCACTCTTTCTGAACAAAATAAATCCCAACATATCTCCACTTTGACCTACATATACAAATTCAGTAGGACACACATTTTTTGGTCCTGTAAAAACATCTACAAACTATGGTGCTCTTTAAGGGCAAATTTGGAGAAATCAGGTTATATGAAATCTACCCTTTCATTGGAAATGGCAATTTTAAACATTTTTCCGAACTCATACACATTCGAAACCAAACACATTGTGGTCACATTGTGTGCCATACCGAAATTGTATTTAGCATTAAAGTGGCTAGATAGATACAAAGTGTCTTGGATAGAATTTAGATCTTTATCTATCAAATATGTCCTAGCAAACAAAATAAAAACAGTTAGCCGTAAGAAACTGTTATACTTCCAGAATTACTGGAAAATACTTCTAGAGGTCCTAAGTTAGATTCCCAGTAAGTTAGTTAGGAAACTACTCTATTTTTCTTTTCTTCACTAAATCTCATAAGCAACAACTTTTTCTTTATAAAGTCATTATAAAAGCTAAATAAAATCCTGCTACAAGAGGATTGTACCATATACATGGATTATCAAAACGCTTTACACTATATTGGTATCTTCATAATAGTACAACATGGAAAATTACCAATTTTTGGACATCCCACAATAGACTACATAAGTGACAACCCAGTGTACATAGTTGTAAATAGTTGCCTGTAAGGCTCAATCCATAGGTGTATAACAGCCTTTTTTTTTTTTTTACTGACTTAAAACATTGTTCAGTAATCAGTTTATCTGTTTTTTGACAAACTATATGCTATATAATGCATATTTTTAGTCCGTAAGGCTTGTTCAAACTTTTACTTCAAACAACAGAGTCAGATTGTATGCATGCCTTGTTACTTTAAAGCATTGCATTCTTGGGAATTTATTTTTATGTAATTACTCATTTGTTTATCTTTTAACTTGTGATGTAATACTTCAATGTGGACAATGTAATCTTGTGAAAATGTTAATAAAAAATCATATCTGGGAAAAAAATAAGAAAACAAAGAGGAAAAGTAGAAAAGAGGATTAGTGATGGAGAAGTTAAAGAAATAGAAACTGAGGTTATGGAGTACCTGCGAAGTGAAGGATTTAGTGTAGAAAATCTAACGCTGATAACATCACAGCAAGATAGAGCAATGGATCCCCAAATTAAGGAGAAACTATGAGTGGGAAACATCTGATCAGTTGCCATATGAAGATACTTTGGAGCTTTGCATAGGAAAACAGTATAAATGTTCAGTAAGAGTTGCACAGCAAGGGAAGGAACAGGAAACTGTGGCAACTCTGAAGCAGTCCATATTGTGGAGTGATAGGCCAGTGAGTTCCCATATGAAAGAGCAACGGATAACACAGGATGAAACTGAAGAGAATGTGTCACAGGAAGATGCTCTGGAGCTTTCTGTAGAATGCCCGCAGGAAATGGAGAACAAAGAATGTGCCCTCACTTTAGAAGACAATGATCTAAGAGAAGAGTTGTTTGATTTAACAGAGATGGACAGACATATTAAGATCAATGAAATAAATAGACTACAGAAAGTCAATAAAACCCCAAATGTTAGAAGTTTGATAAAACAAATGAACACAGTAATTAGGACTGTCCATAGAGATTCCTGCGATATAACAGAAGTAAATAGGATACATTATTATGCAGGTAAATCAATAACAGATAAAATCTTAGCAAAAAAAAACACATGGTAGTAAGAGAAAAGAAGGGGAGAAATCAAATGCTATCATGGAAGTATCAGAGAAAACTATAACGTAATTCAGACAAGAACTGTCACTGTTAGAAGATAATAGAAGAGGGAACAGATCAACAAAAGTACTCAAAGACTGACGTGATAAAAGTATGCACAGTATCAGAATAGATCAGGATCTGTCGTGCAGTATTGCAAATAACAAACTAAAAATATCAGCACAGGCAGAAAAGCTTAGATGTGCAGATAAATACAAAGGAAAAGTAGAAAATAAGCAATTTATTGATGATTCAAAAAAGTTTTATAAAGAATTGGGAAACAAGGCAAAAGGAATTGAAACACCACCAAAAAAGAATAGCTACATTTTGGAGAAATATCTATGAAGATCCTGTGGAACATAACAAAGATGCTAAATGGAGAGAAGAAGTAAAAGAAAGAGTAAAAAGTTCAAAGGTATAGGATATGAAATGGGATGAAATAACGGCCAGGAAGATTGAAATAAAGGAAAGCTCCTACATGGAAAACCCCAGGCACAGATGCAGTACTTAACTTCTGCCTAAAAGTATTAATGTCTTTACATGAAGATTTAGCCACGAGTAAAAACTGTTTATATGTACACTTCAAACAGACACCAACCTGGCTATCAACAGGAAAAACAGTGCTCCTTCTTAAGAGTGAATCTGCAAGCTACACTAAAATCTAAAGACCAATAACTTGACTATACACTGGACTTGATGCTGACAGAGTTTATAGTCATTTAGAAGAAAACTCAACCATGGCAATATAACAAATAGGTAATAAAAGTCATATGGAGCAATGGATCATTTGTTGTTAAGTAATAACGGAGAACTGTAAAACGGGAAGATTATAAGTGTGGCATGGATAGACTACAAAAAGCTGTTGATAGTATCCCACATTCATGGATAAAAGAGTGCTTAAAAATGCATAAGAAACACTCTACACTGATAAACTACATCACAGTGGTCATGAAATAGTGGCAAACCACTTTGCAGTTAAGCCATGATAAACAAATTATTATTCCAGGGATAAAAATTCAAAGGGGATTTTCCAGGGTAACTCTCTGTCACCACTGATGTTCTGCCTTGCCCTTAAACTATTAAGCTGTCTACTTAACAGATTAGGTCATGGCTACAAGTTGACTCCCAGAAAACAACAAAGTGTAAAGACTTCTCATCTTTTTTTTTTGTAGATGATTTAAAACTGTATAGTTCATCAGATGAGGAACAGAAGGCACACCTGCATGTGGTCAAAACTTTTTCAGGTGATACAAGAATGTAATTTGGTCTTGGTAAATGTGCAAAAGCAACCTTTAAAGCATGAAAGCTGCAGCACCAAGAAAACATCAGTTTGGGACTAGAATGTGATATAAAAGAACTTGAGCAAGAGGGAGTGTATAAATAGTTGGGAATTGATGAAGGATCAGGAATAAAACATGAACAAATGAGAATAAAACTCAATAAGGAATATTTTAGAATATTTAAATTAATAGTGAAAACAGCGTTGACATCTAGGAACAAAGTCCAAGCTGTAAACCAATTTGCTCTTCCTGTCTTAACTTACAGTTTTGGATTGATTGACTGGACCCAAAAGGTGTTGGATACGTTGGACAGGAAAACAAGAAGGATGCTTCATGCTCATCAAATGATTTATAAAAATGAGTGCATACCAAGATTATATATTCCCTGTTATGAAGGAGGTATGGGCCTCCTCGAGATTGATTACATGTATAGATCTGTAATCGTGGGACTGCATACATATCTGCTGACCTCAGAAGACCCAAATGTAGTGAAAGTTTTGAAACATGAGGAAAATAAGTCTATGATGACTTCCCTGCTTACTTTAGCAGAAGCATATCAGTGGAATGGAAATCAAACCAGGAGTAGATAAAAATCAAGCAGCAGTATGCCAGAAAACAAAAGAAAGATTATAAGGTGAAGGATCAGATGAGAAGGCAAGAAATGTGGAAAATGCATAAATACAGTTGCAAGTATAGAAAACTCTTGGAACAACCTCATGTTGATCAGGATCGAATGCAGGAATGGTTAAGATGAATGTAAACCAAAAGATGAAAGGTTAATATTGGTAGGCCAAGATAGTGGGCTACATATACGTTGGTTTACAGAGTCCATTAAACATGTGGGAGAAACAGACAAATGTAGGTTTTGTAAAACAGAACTGAAAACAATTGCACATCTTGTTACTGGTTGTGACATACTAATGGCAGAAGGACTGTATACTGAAAGGCATAATAATGTGGCAAGACTGTTGCACTGGGGATTGTGCAAACATTATAATACTGAAGTAGCTGAGAGACACTAGAAAATTAGCCACAAAGCATCATAGAAAATGTTGAAGTCTACATCACATGGGATCATCCATTAACAACAGTTCAAAAATTAGATGCGAGAAAACCAGATATAGTGGCCCAAGAAAAGAAGACAAAAGTAGCATTGATCATTGAAATTGCTACACCCAGAAACTACAGGGTTTTATATAAAGGTATAAAATAAGTAATAAGGATGCCCAGACAGTTTCAGTAGTAGTAGGAGCAATGGGTCTTATAAAAAAGAATTTACATTCGTACTTAGATATGTTACCAATAGATGTAACTCAGTACGAATTGCAGACGTCATTACCGGTCACATTGCAGGTGCTGTGAAGAGCACTTCTGGCTAACATCAAAGATTGAAACAATACTAGTTACATGAACTTTAATTATACTTTGACTTAGGAATGGTTTCCATTCGCATCATGGAATTAGAATCCCAAAACACTTGGAGAAATTAAAAAGGCAGAAGCAGTCTGGCAAGAGGAAGCATTGTAACAGAAGAGGCAATGAATTCCAGGGCCCAAAGAAACTCCCTGGCTGGCATGGCAGTCAGAGGAAGAAGAGACAGAAAAAAGGCTGTCAACGACAATACCTTTGGAGAAGGAAGAGAGTCCAGCATTTGCACTGTCTGAATTCTGCATTCCAGATACATATGATCCTGTGAGGGAGTTAGGATGGACTTTTGGAAGTTGATAGTAAACCCCCTAGACTTTGAAGGAGAGAGATGGTGAACTGCAGATCATGTAACCATCAACTGGGCGAAGGCACCTGAAGCAACAGATTATCTAGATAAGGAAAAATCTGAATGCCTTGGAGGCTGCAGAAGGCAATCACGGGAGCTAGGCATTTTGTGAATACCTTTCGGGCAGTAGAGAAGCCAAAGGGCAAAGCAGAGAACTGAAAATAAGAGGAAGACACAGAGAAACGTAAAAACTTCCTGAAAAGAGTGTGAATAACAATATGAAGGTGAGCATTTTTCAGATCAAGGATACCAGAAAAGCCTGGGGTAATTAAAGAGAAAACAGAGTTTGAAAAGTAAGCATCTGAAAAGAAGGGACCTCAAGAAAGGAGTAGAGCTGGGAGAGATCAAAAATAGGTCTCCAAGTGCCTTTCTTTTGAGGAACCCTGAACATCTTGGAATAAAAAACCCTTTCCACTTGGGAAGGAAGGACAGGTTGAATAATTCCTTGGTTCGCCAGGGACCCTAGAACCTGTGGGAAGTGAGGAAGTTGCTCTAGGGGAGGTTGAGGAATCCCTGAAAAAGGAGGGAAAGATTTTCATATCATGAATTAACCCTGATGGATGATAGAAAGAACCCAAGAGTCTAAAGTGATGAGACACCTATTTGGAAGAGATAGAGAAAGCTGAAGGCCAAAGGAACCTGGTCTAATAGAAGGGGGGGGGGGCAAATTGTCAAGGAGAAGCAGGCGTATCAGGTAAAGGAGGCTTCTGAGCTACAGAAATCTGAGAAGCCTTAGTAGAAGGGGCCCACCTTTCACTCTTATAGGCCTAGCAGGGTTGCATTTGAACAAAAGCGTGTCTAGAAGGATAATTCCTCTGGAACTTAGGGATAGGAAAGACAAAAATATGTTTAAGGTCCTGCAAGGCTTTGCCTTTCTCTTGAAGAGACGTAAACATGTCAACAGCAGAAGCAGTCCTAAAAAATGTTTATTATCCAAAGGAGCATCCAACAACTTGGCCTTAATTTCCTCAGGTAGAGACCAGAGAAGAAGCCAAGAATAATGCCTCATGATGGACCCAAAAGCAGCATCAGCAGCATAATAGCTACACTTAATAGAGTGGTGAACCACTTGAAAACCAGAACCTAAGAAAATATAAGGTAGAGGATTTGCCTTCAGAATCAGGGAGGTCAGAAATAACCTGACAAGTCTGAGCAATCATGTCAGAGCATGCCTGGTCATGTGGGTCTGGTAATTAACAGCGATAAAGGCCAAATTAGAAGCAGTGTAAACTTTCTTACTAGTCCTCTCCACTGCCCTACTATCCTTATCAGAAGGCAAAAGTTTACATTTTTTGTCACAAGAGACTGACACCACAACAGGATCAGCAGAAGGACATTTAAATAAAACTTGACAATCCTCAGGAAACATATAGCATCTATTATGTTTCTTATGAGCAGGAGGCTCAGAATCAGGAGACTTGAAAACAGCAATGAAAGCATCTAACAAGGCAGCCAACAAAGGAGCAACTCCCGATGGTTTAGGAGTATCTACCTGAAGCAAATCATAATATCTTCTCTGAATATCAGACACTTGAGAAGAATCCCACATAAAGTATTCCATCATCCTAACAACTGTGTACCAAAAGGGCAATTCCTTGAAAGGAGACCCAGGACTAACAGACTTCTCTTTATCAGAACCATAAACCAAAGACGAAGGACAAAGATCCCTCACCAGATATTGAATCAGCATCTGAGGAATTTGGTTCCCTAAGACATTTAGAAGGGGTAGAGGTCCAAGGATGATCAGGTAGTGAAGCCCCCTTGAGGAGGCTTTAGATCCATTAAGGCAGAAAACAAGAACTGAGAAACTCTTGAGGATCCATAGGATGGACTGAAATATGCTTCAGTTTTTGTCCTTTCTCAGAAGGGACATTAGCCCTAACAAATACCGAAGGTTCCAACCCTTGGCAAGGTTTAATAAGTGAACCTGGAAATTCCTCCCTGATCAATATCTGCAGAATCCCTCTAGGAACCTCTAAGATAATCAGCCTCAATTCCCCCTCAATGTCCAGAGCAGACACCTACAAAGCCTCAGAAGACATGCAAAAATACGGATGCATGCTGAACCTGGAAATTCCTCCCTGATCAATATCTACAGAATCCCTCTAGGATCCTCCAAGATAATCAAGCTTGGTTCCCCCTCAACGTCCAGAGCAAACACCTACAAAGCCTCAGAAGACATGCAAAAAGATGTATGCATGCCAGTCACCGATGAAGTCACAGCAGAGGAATCCGACATAGATACCGATTGACCTACATAGCTATTACCTGCTTCTATAGGGATGTCCAGTGGAGGCTGGACAGCTAAAGAATCTGGCTGAGAATTCTTGGCCTTCTTTTGCCATGTTACCCTGGACTGTTTAAGATGGTGGTTTTCAAGATAAATAGCCAGCGAAGACAAACAGCTTCCGAATGTCTTCGGCACAAATGCCATACAGGTAAAATAAGAGGTATTGTTGTGGGAAGCACCCAAACAAAAAAGACATTTTCAAGACGATTCTTGTGGGGAATCTGCCTCCCATACTGACATTTTTTTCTTCTTGGGTAACATGAACTCTAGGTAGTAAAATAAAATAGAAGACCAATAAAAGTAAAAAAAAATAAATGTTCAGCACAGCAACAAGGTGTTCAGACCAACTGGCAAAAATGGCGTTCAAACTGGTGGCAAAGGTAGTTGAGTCCGTATGTCCCTTTTATGCCGTATGTTCTGTGCAGGGAGCATACATGATCTTTTAGGATTTTGCATACTGGCCAAGCATTGGGCTGCCCTGGACAGATCTCTTTTATGTAGAATACTTCAACAGTGATATAGAAGGACGTCTTCCCTTACTCTTTGGAGCTACTAGATGGTACTGGAGAGCTCCTACAGGAGCAATGAAGAGGCCTGAGGGAAACAGCAGCATGGGGAGGAGAGAAAAGCTATGGAGAGTTTGGAGATGGAAAGTAGAAAGTGAGAATATAGATTCATGTGTGGTGGATGTTACAAATGAGCAGCATTTAGCTGTCACCATGGGGAGGGAAGTAAGTGAGTCTGTTGAAGTGATGCAGATAACAGAACTGGTGTCAGGATGGCTTACAGACGATGAGCTGTTAAAAATCGAGCAGGAAGATCTAGGCGGCAGTTCTGCTGTTTCATGGGGAGTGATGACAGATAACTCACTTGGAAGTGCTGAGAATCGTAATGTGGAAAAGGAACCAGGTGATGATGGCAGAGAATGCAGCAGTTAAAACTTATGCAGCGGTGACAGAAAGAAAAAGAGGAAAGCAGCAAAGAACTGAGAAGGTGTCTGGTTTTGTGGCACAAGATAATGCAGTAAATAAAACGTAGGCAGCAGTGAAAGCAGGCAACAAAGGAGAGTAGCAGCAAACAAGAAAATCTGTTTTTAAAAAGAAGAGAAAACCAACTGTGAGAATAAGAACAAAAGAAATGATACTGTAATAGGCAGATATTATGTATGGGACAATTTGTTAACTGTTCTTGGTTTTAAAACTCAATAAATTTGGTATTTTATATATATTGGGACAGAAACTTTTTTGTAACTTATTTGAAACTGAAGGACTGTGACATTTCTGGAACTGTGTAATCAAAAGAAGGACATTTATCTGCGGAATAATTTTTATTTTCTGTCAGGAACTTAAAAGTTAAAAAAATGTTACTTTGCAGTTCCGAATTGATGAACTGGAGGAAGACAATGTTAAAAAAACTGCATGCTTGCTCTGTGTGAAACTGTTGATAATACTGTGAAAGTTAGAAATGAGGGAAACTGATGTATTGTAAGGTGGAGGTTGGAAGCTGTTTTGAAGTGTGAAAAAACATGGTGAAACACCTGTTTTTTTTTTGGGGTGGGGCCTTTTCTCATTTAATTAGTGAGTGTGACAAGGTACAATGTAACCAATATGGGGAAAAAGGACATATAGCAAGATGTGTGCCCAAATGCAGGCTGTGCAAAAAAAGGGATACAGTAGAGAGTTGATTATCCAAATTAATTGGGACCTAGGTAGCAGATAATCAAACATATAATTGAACCGGATAAAAAAAATTCTAAAATGTTGTGTTTTCTGCATGCAGGAATACACTTTCAACAATTCAGCAATTCCAGTGGACAACAAAGAATATTTTTCACACGTTTACATAATCAGACTTTATGATTTTTCCTACCCGAAAACATTTGAATGCTGGTTTGGGTAATTGACGTTTCAGATAATGAACTCTCTACTGTACTTTTGGCTGGATTGTCAGGAGCAAACAGTAAATAATGAAAAAGGAGGGGAAGGGAAGGAACCATACATGAGGAAGGACAACAGGAGGCTGGGGAGAGGGGGAAATAGGTGAAAAAGAAACTAGAGATGAAGAAGAAAAAAATAAGGAGGGGAAAACTGGGAGAGGCAGTGCATGCAGGAAGAGAGCTCAGGAGAAGGGACCACCTGCAATACCTACAACACAATCTTTGCTCAGGTGAAACAATGACTGCTCTGCTTCTCCCAAGGCCTTGCTATTTGAACATGTGCCCTGTCTTCTTCCTGTGCCCTAACTGCATGTGCCATCTCATCGCTAACACAGTGTGCTATATCCCTGCCAGAACCATTGCAGCATTAGCACACACCATTCAATAGGTGAGGCGGCCATACAATGTGGAGCTGGACCTGCACTGTAGTGTACATTGTCAGTAGTCCTGCCTACTGTATGTTTCATGCACTCTGTTATTGTTTCAGTAATGCATCCATTTCCCTAATATAATTTTTCACAATATGAGGACTGTACTGTTCATCGTGCTTTTAAGGGGCTCATAAAGTGGAGAGGTAATATAGTGAGATGTTCTCTGAATCGTGCAAATAACACAATACATTACCAGCCCAGTTTTGTGCTACGAGTCTCAATCTGTCTTGTTCATATGCACTTTGTGCAATTAAGGTGTATACAGCTGTGTAACCAGGCTGTGCTACTACAGATGTATAGCACTGTAATGTCCGTGGGCATCATGCTTTGGAATGCAGGCCATACTGGGTGTGTATGCCTGTGGGGCATGATCACACAGATGTCACCATGGACCATTCTGCTGACCATATGTATCATGCTACTATAGGTGGGTGTCATGCTACTGTGCTAATTGTGAATGCATGTCACTTGGCTTCTGCCATATGTGGCATCACACTTCAACTATCATTTTCACTCCTGGACTCAGCCTGCTGACTGGCTATGACTTCTACAGGATCTGAGCATGGCAGGGCTCCTGCGTGGTGTAACAGGGTAACCAAAATCTTTCTTCACCTGCTGCACTCTAAGCACTGGGGGCACCTGCCAGGGGACACTTATGAGGGTCCTCTCTACAAAGCTGATGCCTGGCACTTGGCTGCCAGGGTGGTGAGTGATGTCATGAGTATTACCTGCTCTGCTGGGCAGTGCAGGCTCAAGTTTAATTGTCTGAAAAGGCACCACCCTTCAACCATTAGGAAGAAGAGGTTAGAGAGAGAGAGGCAAACAGCCTGTCTGCTATAGCAAGAATATATAAATGATTTGTCATGTTACAGTAGGCTTTACTGTACAGCTGTAGGCTGTTTTTGATATGTGTGTGGTTGTTCTTATTTTTTTTTTTTTACTGTGTGTGTGTGTGTTTGCAGCAGAAGATGAAATCATAGAAAATCAACTTGTTTACCAGCGAATGCAAAGCAGACTCTCCAGGGATAGGATAAGTGTACTGCATTGCTGACATACGTGAATTGCACTGACCACTTATGTGTTTCTCTTTAAAACCTAACAATTGCATATTTGTTCACTGCTTGTTTGACTATACTGACCTTCCTTCTGCAATTTATTCCTGGTATTGACCTTGGTTTACCACCTCATTTAGGTAGTTTTTCTCACTGCGCTATGCCAACATTTTATTGTTCAGTGCCCCATAGGTATGTGATTACCACTGCATAGGCACTCACTCTTATTATATGACAATCATTTCTAAGTGCATTTGTGCCTGTAACTCTGTCTTTCATGTTGACAGTTATTCCTGGCACAGCAGTGGCATGATGGCTCTATTATTGTGTACTGCTGCACGAAGACTTGTAAATGTTACAGGTGCACAGTGTCCATTACCTGTTCATGTTGTTATTGTTCATTCTTGAAGAAGTGCTTAGAAAGGGACTTAAACTTCGTAAGAGTATTTTGAAGCATTGTTTTTGCTGGTATTTTTTTTTTCAGGGAGCTGGGCCTGTTTGTGAGATGGCTGTTTCCCCAGTGACAGTTTTAAATTGGGAAAGGTTTCGTGTTATTAAGTGCTACTGGGAATTCTTTAAGGAGTAGAACTGTTCCCTGATTGTGAGTGTCTTTTCAAAGAGGGGCAGTAGCCATTATTTATGATGTTATATGATAAGGTGCATATAAGATATGTGGCCCTTACTGCAGTGGTAGCCAATTTAGGTTACTTATGAGGCTGCAGTGGTGTAAGTGGGCATCAGCAAGTAGGACAAATCTGGCAGTTCTGTCCTCAGTGCCCTGTAGTCTTTCAGTGGTATAAGCAGAGTGTAAAGAGAGTACAGCCAGTCAGATCACTCATGGTTATCCTTAGTACAGCTAGTCAGATCATTCATGGTTATCCTTAGTACAGCTAGTCAAATCGCTCATGGTTATCCTTAGTACAGCTAGTCAAATCGCTCATGGTTATCCTTAGTATAGCTAGTCAAATTGCTCATGGCTATCCTTAGTAAAGATAGTCAAATCACTCATGGTTATCCTTAGTATAGCTGGTCAAATTGCTCATGGTTATCCTTAGTACAGATAGTCAAATCGCTCATGGTTATCCTTAGTATAGCTAGTCAAATTGCTCATAGTTATCCTTAGTGCAGATAGTCCAATCGCTCATGGTTATCCTTAGTACAGCTAGTCAAATCACTCATGGTTATATTAGTACAGCTAGTCAGATCACTCATGGTTATCTTTAGTATAGCTAGTCAGATTGCTCATGGTTATCCTTAATACAACTAGTCAAATCGCTCATGGTTATCCTTAGTACAGATAGTCAAATCGCTCATGGTTATCCTTAGTACAGCTAGTCATATCACTCATGGTTATCCTTAGTACAGATAGTCAAATAGCTCATGGTTATCCTTAGTACAGCTAGTCAAATCACTCATGGTTATCCTTAGTACAGATAGTCAAATCGCTCATGGTTATCCTTAGTACAGATAGTCAAATCACTCATGGTTATCCTTAGTACAGCTTGTCAAATTACTTATGGTTATCCTTAGTACAGATAGTCAAATTGATCATGGTTATCCTTAGTACAGCTAGTCAAATCGCTCATGGTTATCCTTAGTACAGCTAGTCAAATCACTTATGGTTATCCTTAGTACAGCTTGCCAAATTGCTTATGGTTATCCTTAGTACAGCTAGTCAAATCACTCATGGTTATCCTTAGTACAGCTAGTCAATCACTCATGGTTATCCTTAGTACAGATAGTCAAATCGTTCATACTTACCCTCCATCTTATCAAAGGTATTCCGCAGGCATTTCTCTTCGCATTGCTCTGTGCACAACATTTTTCTCCTTCCAGAGCCCATCATAAAAGTGTACCACGTCATAATGACCATTGCTGATTTTGCCCTGTTCTCATTCTCTCTGTTATCAGTTTTATTTGTTTATTTTTTATTGTTTATTTTTTATTTTTTTTGCTGTTGATTTGTTTTTCCCCAGTTTTGTTCCTTTAGTCTGCACTGTCAACCATGAAACAGCATGTAGTTTGATAGTAGACACCACAATCTGTAGTAGCCACCCTGCCAACTGCCAGGTCCACAGAAGTCCCGAGGTCAGCATCTGTGCTGGGTGGCAATGGCCATCCATTGAGAGATCACCTGGGTGAGGGCTCAATGCTGTCCCCTGCTGCTGTTTATCTACTGGAGAACTGGCACGGGGGGGGGGGGTCCTCTTTGTTCTGCTGGTGGAAGATGTGTAGGCTGGTTAGCACTGACATGGACCAGTGGCTTGACCACAGACTGGCACTCTGGAATGCAGTCTCATGTCCTTGGCAGGGTCTCCTAGCTGCATGGCTTCAACCATCACACAACCAGTGACAGAGCTCACGTATGATATCTGCCATTGAGATGACTGACTTGTAGGTGGGCTTTCTGTTAGAGCAGCTTGGATCTACTCCCCATCCAATCCCCCATTGTGGTACTTATCATCCTTGAGTGCCACTCCCCCTCCATTTATTTTCCAATCCTCCCATCACCATTTTTCAACCCTCTGATTTCTTTGTGGAGCCATTTTAATTTAGCACCTCCCATGTCAGCTTTTGTCTGTGTTGTATGTTTGTATGTCTACCCCCTGTTGCCATGCCTATAACCTCCATGCCCTCATCTTCCCTTTGCTTCTTTCCCCTCCACCTTTTTTCTTTAAAAATAAAAGGGAACCTGTCTCCCCCACCTCACCCCACACCATGCTACAGTTCCCTTAACCTTGTCCTTCTGTGTACTCCTCTGATTGACATTCCCGCCTTTCTGACTGTCCTATATCTCATTTCCTTCCCATTCATAAAATAAAGTTGGCACTTTGCTGCATAGCCCTTGTATAGGCTCTCAGCTGTACCCTGGTTGCAACATGCTGTGCTTTGATGTCCATATGAACTCTCATGGTGGTGAACATTTTACATGTTGGCCAATGAACCTGCTATTTTTTGTGACTGCGTAGTTGGCTTCATTATACAAAGCTCTCATTGAAAGTCCACTCTGTATCAGCACTTATGCATACCTAATCCACACTGGAGTACACTGTGAAATTAGAACCACACTATTTATCACATCACAGTCACATTACTGCTCTTTCTGAATTCCCCCCTCACCATAACTATACGCAACACTTACCAGCAAGAAGCATTGTCCCTGCCTTTAATGTATTAAACCCTCCCTTTTGATATGTTCACAGAGAGAATGCTAACATATTACCATCATATACTTCCAGGCTTACATTACCTTGTCCCTCTGTAAATCAGAAAATATCTTTGTACATGTGCCATGGTAAACAGTGTTATATATTTTTTGTATATTCTATGTTGCCTAATTCATCTATAATTTGAATGTCATCTTGAGTGACACTAACTTGAGCTGTCTTAAATTTTCTTGTAACAGCCTTTTTGAAAATGTTATTTACAAAAGTAAAATTGCACTTTCCTTGTTGTTTGATGCATTGTCAACACCACATCCTAATAAGAATAAAATTCATATTTCTGTATTTTTACATATTGCTGCATTTATCATATGTGTTAATGTTGTCTTTAATCCAATTAAATTAGAACAAAACAAGAAAAATATATTCCCAAGTATTCAAAACACCCTAGTTGCATCTCAGTCATAGTGATACCACATTTGGGAGCATCTTCCTCAGTCTCTGCAAAGTGTCAGTCATCAGTTGGATTAGTCGTTTAAGTAAACGATTTCACAAAATTATTCATAATCTCCAAGAAAATTTAGTATACCTTGAAAAGTAACGCATCAAATGCCATGTGTCATCTGATGTCGTTCTATATCACTGTTGCAGTATTCTACAGAGAAGGGATGTCCCACCCATAGTAGCCCGACATTCGGCCATTATGCAAAAGCCCAAAAAATGAGATCTTGTATGCACAGTACATCACATTTATGTTCCCCACACAGAACATAGGGCATAAAAGGGACATACAGACCCAACTACCTAGATCTTCTTTGCCTCCAGACCGAATGCCATTTTTGCCAGTTGGTCTGAATGCTTTGATGCTGTACTGAATATTTAGCAACACCACATAAGTGCGCCGTTGGGGTTGTGTTTTTTAACTTTTCTTAGACTTGCATTTTATTTTACTTCCTAAAGTTCATGTCATCCAAAAAGGGAAAATGTCAGTGTAGGAGGCAGATTCCCTATAAGGATCATCACAAACAGTGTCTTTTTGTTTGGGTGCTTCCCACAACCATGCGTCTTGTAGTAGCTGTAAGGCATTTGTGCCTAAGACACTCAGAAACTGTCTGTTTTCACTGGCTATTTATAATGAAAACCAACGACTTAAAACAGTTAGCCCATGGTGCCATGGCAAAATCCTTTAATACTGAGATACTCACACTAGGCAAAAAGAAGGCCAAGAAGTTTCGGCCAGATTCTTTAGCTGTCCAGCCTCCACTAGATGTCCTTGTAGAAGAAGATAATATCTCTGTAGGTCATTTGGCTTCTACGTCGGATTCCTCTGCCATGACCCCGCTGGAGGCCGGCATGGATCCATCTTTTCACATGTCCTCTGAGACTTTGCAGGCATCACCTCTGGATGTCAAAGGGGAACTGTGGTTGATTATCTCAGAGGGTCCTCGAGTGATTCCACAGATATTGGTCAGAGACGAAGTTCCAGGTTTTCTTATCAAATCTTGCCAAGGGATGGAACCTCTGTTATTTGTTAGGGCTGATGCCCCTTCTAAGAAAAGACAAATTCTGAAGCAAGTCTCGGTCCATCCTATGGATCCTCAAAGGGAATGCCAAGAGTTTACTTACTCAGGGCTTGTATTTTGCCTTAATGGCCCTAAAGCCTTCTCAAGGGGCTTCAGTACTACTCTTCCTTGGACCTCTACCCCTTCTAAATGGCTTAGGGAACTAGATTCCTCGGATGAGTATTCAGTGTCTGGTGAGGGGTCTTTGTTCTGGTCTTCACAGATGCTTCACCTTTGGCTTATGGTTCTGATGAAGAGGGGTCTGTTAGCCCTGAGTCTCCTTTCAAGGAATTGTTCTTTGGATGCACAATTGCTAAGATGATGGAATTCTTTAAGTGAGATTCTTCTCAGGTGTCTGATATTTAGAGAAGATATTATGAGTTTCCAGTCTAGGACATCAAGGCCAAGTTGTTAAATGCTCCTTTGGATAATACACATCTTTTTTGGGACTGCTGCTGCTGACATGTTTATGTCTCTTCAACAGAAAGGAAAGGCAAAGCCTTGCAAGATCTTAAACATATTTTTGTCTCCCCTATCTCTAGGTTCCAGAGGAATTATCCTGCTAGGTCTGCTTTTGTTCATAGGCAACCCTGGCAGACCTCTAAGGGGAGAAATGGTGGGAGGAAGGCCCCGTCTGCTAAAGTTTCTCAGACTTCTGTGGCACAGAAGCCTCCTTTATCTGATAAGCCTGCTTCCCTTTGACAATTCACTCTCAATTCTTTTAGACCGTGTTACTTTGTTCCTTCATCTCTCCCAAAATGGAATCTCATCACTTCAGACTCTTAGGTTCTTTCTATAATATGTCAGGGTTACTTCATGGTATGGAAATCTCTCCCTCCTTTTTCAGGGATTTCTCAACCTCCTCTAGAGCAACTTCTTCATTTCCTGGAGGTTCTAGGTTTCCTGGTAAACCAAGGAACCATTCAACCTGTCCCCCCTTCCCAAATGGAAAGAGGATTTAATTCCAGGATATTTCTGGTTCTTCGAGAGGAGGCACTTGGAGACCTATTTTGGATCTTTCCTGGCTCATGACCTTTCTTGAGATCTCTTCTTTTTGGGTACTTACTCTTCAAACTCTGTTTCCTCTTTTATTACCCCAGACTTTTCTGGTGTCCTTGGATCTGAAAAATCCTTACCTTCATATCCCTATTCACCCTTTTTTCAAGATGGTTTTACATTTCTCTGTGTCTTCCTCTCATTTTCAGTTCTCTGCTTTGTCCTTTGGGCTCTTTACTGCCTCAGGGATATTCACAAAATGCATAGCTCCTATAATTGCCTTCTGCAAGCCCCAAGGCATTAAAAAAATTTCCTTATCTAGATAACCCGTTGCTTCAGGAACCTTCTCCCAGTCAATTGTTACAGGATCTGCAGTTCACCATCTCTCTCTTCTTCAAAGTCTGGGGTTTACTATCAACATCAAAAGTTCATCTTGGCTCCCTCTCAGGATCATATGTATCTGGGATGCAGGAATTAGATGGTGCCAGTGTTGGCCTCTTTTCCGTCTCCAAAGGTATTGTCATTGACAGCATTTTTTGAGTCTCTTTTTCTTCTGACTGCCATGCCAGCCAGGGAATTTCTTTGGGCCCTGGGATTCATAGCCTCTTCTATTCCAGTGCTCCATCTTGCTAGACTGCATATGCAGAAGCTTCGGTGATACCTCACATAATTTTAACTACAAGATCGTCACTCTCTGAATTTCAGTCTACCTCTCCTTCCCTGTCTCCAGAAGGAATTCACGTGGTTGATTCAACAGTTCTCTGTCAACCCAGGCCAGCCCTTATAGCCTCCAGTCTTTTTTCAAGAGCTGTTTACTGATGCCTGAGACATAGAGTGGGGGGCTTCTCTTGGTCACCTGAAAGTTCAGGGTCTTTGGCCTACCCATCATAAGTCAGACCATATCAACACCAAAGAAATGAGAGCAATGATTCTGGCCCTTCAAGTTTTTCACCCCATGCTTGTTGACATACCACATCACTGTAGTGCTCTCTGTGTAAACCTTTAACTGGCCTGGATGCTTCACAGAGAAGTGTTTCTGGACATTGTCCATTGGTGGGGTATTCCTCAGGTAGATCGTGTTTCCTCCCCCCTGAACAAGCAGCTTCCTCTCTTCTGTTCTAGAGTGCCATGCCATCTGGCATGGACGATGGATGCCCTTTCCTTTCCTTTCCTTGGAAGGGGATGTTTCTGTATGCTTTCCCTCCTCTTCCTCTCCTTCCAAGAGTTGTGCAGAATATTTAGCTGGACTGCCCAAAAATCTTGCTAGTGACTTCCTTTTGGCCAAGATAGCACGGGTTCCCCCTCTTAATGCATCTGGCCAGGGGCAATCATCACAAGTTACTTCACCAGTTGGATCTCCTCACACAGGACAAGGGTTCTCTCATCCATTCCCAGTTGTCCACCCTGCAACTGACATTGTTAGTGATAGGGTTTTGATCCCTTTCAGGCACTTCTTTTCTGGGGACGTGCTCAGAGTTTTACAAGAGACAAGGAAACTTTCAACCAGAAAATCTTATATGCCCAAATGGAGAAGATTTTCGGTCTGGTGCCACACTCGTAACTAGGAGGTCCTCTTTTATGTGTTATTTGTACGAGTTGCTCCAGTCTGTCTTGGCTTATTCTTCTGTGAAGGCCCATTTGTCAGCCATTTCTGGTTGTCTGCCCTTGAATCCTCCTATGACTTCTCATTTTATTTATTTATTTATTTATTTATTTAGACGTTGCCTGTTCGATTCTCAGTTAGAGCATCTTCTGTGTGGCGACATGCGTGAATGAGCGTTCCTTTGTCGAAGGTTGTGCGTTAGGCCTGGCAAGCCAGTACATAAAAATCTTCTACTGCCAATCATTAGCGGATCGGAGTTCCGCTGTGGTGACCCCTAACTGAGAAAAGCCGAAAGACACAACAACATTGACTAGGTTAGTCCATCTGGGCTTTTGGCCCATTTTCAGTGGAGACCCGAGGAGAAAAGCACCAAGAATTACAGTAACAAAAAAAAAAAAGTAATTGAATTATACAGTGTCAATAAAAACATATTACAGATAAAGAGATTTAAAGCAGTTGAGTTATACAGTATTTATAACATTCAATGCAGATTATATTAAAGCAATTGAGTTATACAGTAACTATAAAATTCAACACATTTTGAGGTCAAACAATTTCTTAAAGGTGTCCTACATATCAGGCCTCCAAGAAAATCTATTCCTCCTCCTTGGGACCTTCATTTTGTCTTGGAAGACTTATCTCAGGCTCCTTTTGAGCCAGCAGAGACTGCTTCTTTGCAACATTGTTCCTGGAAGACTGTTTTGTTGCTGGCTTTTACTTTTGGCTTGGAGGGTTTCTGAGCTCCAGGCCCTTATGGCCATTCCTCCTTTTTTGGTTTTTCACAGGGACAGGGTGTCCCTTTGTACTAATCCTTCTTTTATGCCCAAGGTAGTAAATTAGTTTTCCTTGAATCAGTCAGTATGACTCCCTTCCTTTTCCCCTTCTCCTCAGTCTGTTAGTGAGAGGGACCTACATACCCTGACAGCTAGAACTGTTCATAATCCTGATCAGCTTTTTGTTTACTTTCATACCACATCTTTGCATTTCACTGTTTCTAAGCAAACCATCTCCTGAATATCTAAGGCAATTTACTTTTGTTATACTTTTCATGGCAAATCTGCCTACTTTTGTTACAGCTCATTCCACTAGGGCTGTTGCCTCTTCCGGTGCCTTCTTCAAGGGGCTGGGCACTAATTCCTTCCTAGAAGCTGCTATTTGGTCTTCAGTACATACCTTTACTAAGCATTATAAACTGGATATGGTTTCTAGGACCACAGCAGGTTTTGCTGAAATCATTTTATGTGGGATTGTTGAGGGATCTTCTCATCCTTCCACCTCCCACTCTGTTTCTTGAGTTTTTTACTCTCCCTTCTCTGTAGAATTCTGCAACACTGATGTAGAAGGACATAGTACCGTTGTGTAAAATCTTACCATAACAGTAGATATCCTGTTCACTGTTGCAGTATTCACTCCCTCCCTTCAACCCCCTCTTCTTTGTTCTGCATTTTTCCTTCTGCATGTGCATGGACTCCTTTGTCCTATGGTGACTCTTCTCTTCTGGGTCAATTCAGTTCTAGGTATTTGTGTCTGGACATCCTTTTTTTATGCCCTACATTCTGTGCAGGATGCATAAATGTGACCTATGGTGCATAGAAGATCTTGATTTTAGGCTTTTACATACTGGCCAAGATTTGGGCTGCCCTAGGTGGGACATACCTTCTCTGTAGAATACTGCAACAGTGAAGAGAAGAACATCTACTGTTAGGGTAGATTTTACACAACTTGCATTATCCTTGCAGACAAACCCCACAAACATACACTAACGTCTAATTTTTTTTTTTTTTGTCAATCCACTGAAAAATCATTTCTCAAAGCCTCATAGGGCCAGTTCACCAAGCATTTGGCCACACGATTATCTCCACTAGTTTCCAGTAATAATGATATGAAATCATGTAGTGTAGCACTAAGAAATTCATTAAGCCCTACTGGTCTCCACAAAGAGCACTTGCATTTACCTGCTTCCCATCTTTTTAATCTAGTCTGTCCTGTCACACTAATATTACTGTAACCCATAGTTAAAATCAAATATAGGTTCCATTTTCAAATGGCAACCTTGGGATAGTTGCACTGCAGATGTTCTTCGTGTTTCAGTGTTGCAGTCATCACATTTGGGATATCTGCCTGCAGGTAGCCCTCAGTTTGCCCGAATACCAGAGTCTTGGGATTTCTGCATCGGATGCTGTCGCCCCTTCCATGACGTCAGGTCGTCAGGGGTATAAAACATGCAGCCGACGCCATTACATCAGTCTTTCTTGCTGAGAAAGAGCCCAAAAGTGCCGGTTGGCTGCTACCTGAAATTTTCATTTTTTCGAATTTCAGACTTGAAGTCTTCTAAAGCTAAGTACCCCATTGTGGATTCTTTTTTCTTGCTCTAACTGATGTCAGAAAAAATTAACAACTGTCTTGCCTGTGGAAAGCAAATACCTCACAGCGATTTTCATTCTTACTGCGTCACCTGTTTAGGCCCAGACCACGACGTCCCTCGCTGTCGGTTTTGTGCCTTGTTTAACACCTGAACCATTCTTCTTCGGGCTATTTTTGTAGCTAAATTCTTTCGCTCTCATTCTCTGTATTCCGAAATGGCTTTGGTAAGCCATCCGACTACCGATCTTCCAAAAAAGCGCAAAGACAAAGACAGAGACAAACCGCATAGATCAAAAACTGCCGACGACGCTTCCGTTAAGCTAGTCGCCAGTCCACCGGCACTCAGTGAGGCACCTTTGCAGCTCCTGATGCCCATTTCTTCAGATTCGCAGGCCTCTGCTAAGACCCATTCAGAGTCTGGTATGCCTCGAGATGCTTCTTCATCTATAGAACCTGTGGATGTCTCTACCTTGGATGGGTCCAGAGCCGCTGTGCAGGCACCAGCTTCTGAGGGTGTATTCCAACCTACCGATATTCATATTAAACTAACACCTCATTTCTTACTAAAACTACCGAGTTTCTTAGGCCCAGAGTTCACATTATGCCTAGAAAACCGACTTCCAAAGCACATCCTCAAGCTCCCATGCCACAAACACAAATGCTTAGAATGGCTGAAGACCTTATTACTTTAATTAGGGGAAGCCAGCCTTCCCCTGCCAAAAAACAAAGAATTTCCTTCTGATTCTACAGACCAGGAATCTGATGACTCTGACCCTTCTGATTACCAGGACATACCCTTGTCTACCTATGAGGATTCAGATGCAGAGGAATCCATTCCCTCTGCCTCCCCTCCAGAAGATTTTTCTTTTGGTGAAACCTTGCATACCTTAAGAGAGCATTTCCGCTGGGAATGTCAGGACTATCCTCAGTCCAAAAAGAGTCTCAGGGAATTTTTAGATTTGCCTCAGCACAGGCTTCTAGCTATACCCCCTGTCCTGGATATTGTAGATGATGTCTTCTTGGAGTCCAGTCTTACTCCTGACACTTTACCACCAGCTCCTAGAAAACCTGACAAGTACTACAGAGTACCTGACTCCCACAAATTTCTCTTTAAGAATCCTACTGCAGATCCAGAGACCATTTCCCAGGGGCCTAAAAGCATTAAGGCTATTACAACCAAAAACCCTACCCCTTCAGACAGGGATTCGAGAGCTTTAGACAGATGGGGTAAGAAGGTATATACCTCTGCAACTCTTGCCATCAGGGCTTTGAATTGTCAGTTTCACATGTTGAAGTACCAGCAACATATTATGGAACTAATTAAACAAAAAATGGTGTTACTTCCAGATTCTGCAGAAAATAAAGATTTACAAGAGTTAATGCATTCTGCAAACCAAATTAGTAAACATACTTTGCAGTGTGGGTTTGATGCCCTAGAAGCATCTTGCAGGGCTGCTGTCACTGGATCTGTACTGAGAATGCATGCTTGGCTAAAGGAACAAATCTTGCCTGACCATGTCAAAGCAAAATTACTAGATGCTCCATTAAATCAGGAGCATTTGTTTGGCACTAAAGCAGAAGAAGTTCTTAAAAAGATGGAAGAAAAAGCTAAATATATGCAAACTGTCAAAGATTTCTTACAGGTATAGCCACCTTGATTCAGTTGGCATTGGCCTTCAAAAAACTTTCCAGCCCTCACAGGCCTTCTCAGTCCAAACTCAGGGGAAACAGACCACCAAGACTACAGTCTCAGGGTATGCAGAGATCTAAACAATGGAGCATTTCCTCCTCAAAGCCAGGGAGTGGTACGCCACCCCCTTATGGAAAAAGTTAACAATGACTTTCCAATTAGCCTTTCCAGCCATGCCCAAGTACCTGCGCCCCCTAGGAGGAAAACTCGCCCTTCATGCAAAAAACTGGATGTTCATTACTCAGGACAGATGGGTTCTAAACATTGTATCCCAGGGATACAGATTCTACTTCCACTCACTGCCAACACCAAGCAGGTTGCCAGACCTCCCTCCAAACCAGTGGGCAGAGGCTCAAAAGCAAGTACTTTCCCTTCTCCATATAAGGGCTATTCAACCTGTCCCAGTAGAACAAAGGGGACAGGGTTTCTACTCCAGACTGTTCCTGGTGCCCAGAAAAGAGAGCTCTTGGGCACCCTATCCTGGATCTATCAATTCGCAACACCTTTCTGGTGGTCCCAAAATTCAAAATGCTTACACTGCAACAGTTTCTTCCTATACTAGGCAAGGATACCTGGTTAGTCACCCTAGACTTGAAAGAAGCTTATCTGCTCATCCCCATAAGGGAGTCTTGCAGGAAATATCTACATTTCAAGGCAGGCTCCATGCACTTCCCCTTGGCTTATCTACTGCACCCAGAGTATTCACAAAATGCCTTGCTCCAGTCATTGCTTACTGCAGGCAGAGAAATATTCAAATCTACCCATACTTGGATGATTGCCTGATTCAGATGGACAGTCAGAATTGCTACTTTAGCACCTGGCATTTGTAAAAAGACTTCTAACTTCACTGGGATACACCATCAATGAAAAGAAATCACAACTGGTGCCCAGCCAACAAATTGTATTCCTGGGAGCAAGCTTGAACGCAACTTCCCAGATGGCATTCCTCACTCCAGAAAAGCAGGTCCATTTGACAAACTATTTCAAACTAATGGCCAACAAAACCCAGCTATCTGCAAGGAAAATACTGCAAGCTCTGGGGTTCATGGGTTCATGCATTCTGCTAATTCCATATGCAAGACTGCATATGAGGAAACTTCAGTGATATTTAAAAGATCTCTGGTGTCAACATTCCCAGGACCTGGAAACAGTGATTCCTATCATACCTTGTCTAAGGGCAGAGTTCCTTTGGTGGACAGAAGCATGCAACCACAACAAGGGACTTCCTTTCACTCAACCCCTCACTATCCAATCCCTGACAACAGATGCATCAGACTATGCATGGGGGGCTCGCATGCCAGGCAAATGCATTCAAGACAGGTGGAGCCCAGAACAAATTCCCCTGCATAGCAATCAAAAAGAGATGCTAGTTGTACAAAATGCAATGACAGTCTTCAAATACCTTATCCTTCCAGGACAGCTCCTGATAAAGACAGACAACGCCACAGTTATGTGGTACATAAACAAGCAGGTTGTGACTCATTCTTACCCACTCTGCAGGTTAGCCATGGCTCTGTGAAACACAGCCTTGAGCATTTGAGTGGACCTACAAGCTCAGTTCCTGCCAGGCAAGCAAAATTCACTGACAGACGACTTAAGCAGAAATCTTCTGGACCCTCACAAGTAGAAACTGGTACCCAACTCATTCAAACATCTAACCCAAAGGTGGGGAACACCGGAGGTGGACCTTTTTGCCTCTCCCCAAAACCACCAATTGAACAAATTTTGCACTAGGAACCCTCACAACAGAGCCTGTAGGGTGGATGCCCTATCCTTTATTTGGGAAACCTCTCAATGTATGGCTTTCCTCCTCTGCCCCTCCTCTCAAAAGTACTACTCATGATCAAACAGGACAGGCCAAGAGCAATCCTTATTGCACCAGATTGGCCACACCAGCACCGGTACCCACTCCTATGCAGTCTGATAGCAGTGCCACCCTGGCACCTACATCAGACACATTCCCTGCTGTCTCAGCAGGAAGGACAGATTTTGCATCCACAGCTGCAAACCCCAAACCTTGAAGCCTGGCCTATCCCATGAATACACCACCAGCATCCCTCAGCAAACAGGTGCTGGACATCATCCTTGAGGCCAGAAGGCCTAGTACTAGGAAATCCTATGCTGAAAAGTGGAAAAGATATTGTTCTTGAAGTCAGTCTCTAGGGAAGGACACAGCTGTGCCCAACTTAGCTCAAATCCTTCATTACCTAGCAGAACTGCTCCACAGAGGCTTATCCTTCTCATCCATTAAGATTCATGCCTCTGACATCTCAGCTCTTCTCTCTTTTCTCACCCTATCATCAAACAGCTCCTAAGAGTAGATAACAATTTAAGGCCCCTTAACTTTGTACTCGAGAAGCTCACACTTCCCCCTTTTGAACCTGCTGCTTCAGCAGAGTTAAAAGTCCTCTCTTGGAAAACAGCCTTACATCTAGCTATTACTTCAGTAAGAAGAGTGTCTGAGTTACAGGCACTAATGGCGGTGGAACCCTTCATTATTTTCCATGCTGACAGGGTTTCCTTCAGGACTAACCCTTCCTTTATGCCCAAGGTGGTATCCAGTGCGGCTCTAAACCAATCCATCCATTTACCAACCTTTTTTCCTAATCCTCAGAATAAAGGGTAAAGGATCCTGCACTCCTTGGATGTGCACAGACAGCTCAGGTTCTACCTGGACAGGACTAAACCTTTCAGAAAATCTGACCAGCTGCTAGTCAGCTTTGCTACAGGGGCAGAGGGCAAGGCCATTTCGAAGCAAACCATTTCCAAATGGATAGCACACTGCATCCATTTCTGCTACAAGCACCATGGAAAACCTACCCCTCTGGGGATCAGAACTCATTCCACTAGAGCTACTTCAACTTTTACAGCATTTCTCAGGGGAGTCCCTACCAGGGACATCCTGGAAGCTGCAACCTGGAGTTCTGTACACACCTTCACCAAGCATTACCACTTACCTATTTTTTCTAAATCCAAAGCTGGATTTGCTATAGCTGTCTTACAAGGCCTGCTAGCCAGCCCTAACACTTCTTGACTGCCTCCACCCTTCCTCAGCTTTGGAATCAACCCAAATGTGATGACTGCAACAGTGAAACACGAAGAACATAGTACAGCTGTGCACACTTACCATAAATGTAGATGTTCGAGTGTATTCACTGTTGCAGTCCTGGTTTCCCACCCTCCAGCCCCCTGGCTTTCCATATCCTTTCTACCTATCCTCTTTATGGCCATCTTTTATGGCAGGGGTATTTACGTTTTACTGGAGGTCTTCCAGACCATGTAATAGCTTCCTATTTTGGGGGCTCCTGACATCTGGGGCAAGAAAAACTGATGTAACGGCGTCGGCTGCATGTTTTATACCCCTGATGACCAGACGTCATGGAAGAGGCGACAGCATCCGACGCGGAAATCCCATGACTCTGGTATTCAGGCCAACTGAGAGCTACCTGCAGGCAGATAACCCAAGTGTGATGACTGCAACAGTGAATACACTCGAACATCTACATTTATGGTAAGATTACACAACTGTACTTTTCTATTTCTCAATACACAGCACAGCAAAACTCTCAGTGGGAATGCCTCTCCCATCCTAGGCCCCAGGCCTTAGGCTCTGCTTCTGCCTTGGTTCTTGGTTCTCTCTCTCTTTTACAGTGCGAGTATGAGTGGGGCAGTCACATACTCCTTGAGTAGAGTTATAAAATTAACCCCTTCATAGCCAGAAACCCCATCACTCCCCACATTACATTTCTCTCCCTCCAGCTGAGATGAAGAGGCACATTAAAATATTTAAACTTTGCCCACATAAAAAATAAAAGAAAAACTAGTTTAACAGATGCCCCAATATGGCAATATTGAAGTATCAGACTCCTGTTGCACTGCATAAAAGGTCTGGAGAGGGTGATTGATAAACGAATGTGCAGAATAGTAGAAAGTATGATGGGAGATGAGCTGTTAAGATTCAGATCAGGGTGCAGATAACTGACCTGATATTTGCATGGAAGCAGATAGCTGAGAAGAGATTAGGAAAGAGTCCAACTGGGCATTCTGTGATTTGGAGAAAGCATGTGATAAGATTCCAAGAAAGGTGATTTGGGCAGTCCTGCAATGATTTAATGTCCCAGAAACATTAGTGGAATTAGTGCTGCCTATGTACGGGGACCCAGTAACACAAATATGAGCATTGTTCCTACTCATGGAGTCATTGTACAAATTATGTTGGTCCAGTAAAAGGTATTGTATCATGTCTATATCTTTGGATTTTATATTTAATCTTCTGAGCTGCAATATGTGCTGTGAACACAAGATGTCACTGCAGGCTTTTCTTACACAAAATTCAGTTACCTTCACAGCTGTAAAGCTTTCACAATTCAGTACTGTTGAAAAGGCAGTTAAGTAAAATTGTGTAAAAATAACAGTCTTGCTTGCACTTACTATTTTTGAATGGTGGTAAGCTTTAAAGAAAGGTGTTAGTACGTAATATTAATTTTTGCTGTTTGTGGTTGTAATTTATAAAACACTCTCGCTTCAGAATGTGAACAATGCCTTCTTTTGCAGTGCAAATGTCTCAATAATATGCTCCTGCTAACAGTGACCTCCCTTGAGATGTGCATCTGAAAGAACTATTTTTAATATAGTAGTAGCCAAATAAAATATGGGAGACCATGCTAACTCTTTTGCAATAACAGTTAAATAGGTTGATAATTTGGTAAATTTTCTACCCCAGTAAGGAAACTTTAGTGAAAGAACATAGTATTCAGAAACCTGCATAAGGCATGCTAGCAGAAATAGTAGCTGAAACCAACCTAGATATTTCTTGTTCAACAAACAGAAAATAAATTTCTACGCAAGTTATAAGAAGCTAGAACTGACTACTTCATTCACTAAAATGAGCCAAAAGTTAAAAATGTTCAAAAGGACCATGATTGATCTTTAAAACCTCTAGTGACAGAGACAACTAGACCCTTCTGCTCTTTCCTGCCAGTTCCTACTCTTTCCTGAGTTCTGCATTATGGTTCATTAAAATCAATAGTGAACATGATGTATAACATAATATCTGTGTAGCTGCAACTGCAAAGTCACCAGGACAACTATGGGGGATGACAAAGGAGCACAAAATTTCAGTTGCATAAGGTCTGATTTAGCCACAACAATAAAAACAATTTTTAGAACTTATTTTTTCCACCTTTAGAAGATTTTAATGTGGCAGTAGATGATAAGAGGTGGCCTTTTTAAAATCTCTTATATTCTTTTTTTCTCTTAGAGCTCTCATATTCTTAATCTTTTTTACCACTGCTTGAAACTGAAACTGCAACTAGAATAACAAAAAGTATTTTCTTTGTTATCACCCTGAGCACATTCTTGCACTGATTTTAGCATATCCTTTGATGTCTGTGTGTTAAGCTATGGGTAACAAGATGCCAGGTGTGTTTAGGAACATCAGTCCTGACACCAGGTACTGTGCATCAGTATAAAACATTGACCTCAACATGGTCATAAGCTACTGTATGAGGGTATTCCCTGTATTAAAATGTAACAAATAAGATAAGACCCAAAATGGAGGAATAAGAATACTGGTTAGTCCAGAAAGAAAAGAAAGATTCTAAAAATAACATTGCTCAGATGTTTTTACCTAATAACAATACGCTGCTTCTTAAAAGGTCTGCCCAGTAAATACAGTAGTACTGCCAACACTTGAGATGCTGCTAGCAGTCATTTGGAATTCAGTCCTTATGTCGGTGTACCACTTGGAGAAGAAGCAAGCATACTACATACTGTTTTTACTTGACAAAGGTGGGAAATGATGGTGCACAAAGGCTCCAAAGTGCAGACTGGAAACCTTTCATTTTGGGGTCTGGAATAATGAAAATAGATGCAGAAGTGTCATGGCATATCATCCAACAGCAGCAGGACAGAAATAGTGGACATGTAGCACACTACCCATCTCCTCCTTACCTTGCAGCCAGTACACAGTGGTGCCTTTATTCCACTGAGAAGGAAATCCTGAAAGGAAGACCATAAAACCTGAGGTCCCCCCTCTCCAAGTCCTGGTCATGGAAAGGAAAACAAGTAGCAAAAGGCAAGGAAAGAATAATTCCAGGAAGGTGCTTGAACATGGAGATGCCCACAGCTGCAGGTGAGGTGGATGTTGTTGTTAAACTACTCCACTCTTCGTTCTCCCTCCATCACCAAACACTGAGTTACTAAAGACAGTCTCCTCCATCTTGTGGTATAGAACCTGACATAAATTGGAGCACTCTGTGCTACTGTGCAAGGTTATACACCTGTACCATTCAAGGTTGTACACCTGTACCATTCAAAGCCAAATGGAACACAGACCACCATCACACAAAAGTACATTTACCTTTCCATATACATTGTTAATGCATTATCTAAATAAGGGTGTGTGTTAATATTGGAAGTTACACAGAGGCTTAAGGCTCTGAGCTGTTAAGCTGCTTCCTGTAGTCATGAGTACAGGACTGATTCCTTACACATATGTTTCCCTACTCTGCAGCTCTGAGCAAGTCATTTAAGCAGACAGTGCCCCTAGGACATGCCTATAAAGAGACACTTTGTCCAGTGAACTTACTTGATTAACAAAGAGATGAAAGATAGAAAGAAAACGCTCATGTCATGAATCTTGATTTTTTTTTCCTACTGCTGAATATGTCAAAGTATGAACATTTGGGCGGCACAGTGGTGTAGCGGATAATGTTGTCGCCTCACAGCAAGAGGTTCTCCGGTTCGATTCTCGGCTGGGGTGCCTTCTGTGTGGAGTTTGCATGTTCTCCCTGTGTTCGCGTGGGTTTTCTCCGGGTACTCTGGTTTCCTCCCACATTCCAAAGACATGCATCTGGAGCATTTCTCCCCGGGCCTCCGCTGAAAACAGGCTCTGTGGAACCTAGTCAGACATTCCCGGTCAACAAATGTTAAATAAAAAAAAATAAAATTAACTGTACTCCCTGTAGAATCTGTAATAACAGCAGTGTGCTAGCTGTGTATGGTGCCCAATGTTCTTCTGAAGTCAGCAGTGGACAGCCCATTTTTAGGATCTAAGACGGCATCAGTTACAACAGTGGCCATTCAGATATGCCCAGATGGAAGAGTGGGGACTTTCTGCTACCTTATCTTACATACATGACAAGGAGTCAGTGACACATCTTACCAGATCTGTTTTGATATTTGTCTCTTGATTTATTTTTTAATAGCCTACATATAGCCTGTGGTGTGGCTACAACTTCTACCAGCCACAAAGAAGTTATATAGCTTGCAGAGGCTCCAGTATGGAAAGGATACCTTAAATGTGTGTGTATGCAAAAAGGAGAGGTGAGCATAAGTCTGGATATAGTATGTCTCGCTATCCAGAGGCTGGGGTTAACAAATGGGTTCTAGTGATCCGTTGGGGTCTGCATGGGTTCAAATGCAGAATCTGCTGTGTGTATGGAAGCCCCCTGTTTACGTATGGCTTTCTGTGTATTGCATAAAGCCATCATACATGGCACCTTTCCAGTTAGTCTGTCCCCATGTAAATGCTAGCAACATATATGCAAGGATGTAACCTTAGCTGTGAAGTCACCCAGAATCAGAGTAATGTGTCTACCAGGCAAAGACCACACCTACAGTTAGAGAGATATTAAGCAGTGGGTGCAACATGCACAAAATTGGACCTGTGCCCTGTCTTCCAATCTCCCACCATATCTGCAGTCAAGCAAGTTGCCCCAGTAAATGTACTAAAGTCAGATGGTGAAACTGGGAATAACATATATACTGTTACACAATGAAGTATAGTGAGATCATGTTATACATTATTTTTCCTAAAGTGGATAATGTTTAAAATAATCAGAAAACACACTGAAAATAAAAAGAATTCTCAAGTTAGGATTTTAGCTGGCATTGCCAGTCCACTTTAGTTATTTAAAAAATTGGAGTGAAGAACCCCAACTAAAAGCTCTAAATAGATGGAAAAAATGCAGATCTCTGACATGGTGCAGTTATATTTCCCGTGTGCTCTAGTAATAGGAACATACAGAAGTTCTTTCAGTAGTCCCAAGTAATTAATGAACAAGTTCTGTTAAAAGTTACTGTGTTTCACTACTGGACATACAAAACTTCTGTCCCACACAATTCTGAAGACTATCAGAGATGAGCCATAGCTCCTCTGTGTTGACAGAAGAGTCATTTGAGATGCATGTGCATCTAGTGAGAACATTCCCTGGTTTCCTCACATGGGAGGTGCAGCAAGGATAGTCCACTTGGATGAGGCGCTGGAAAAGACCCAGTTTGCATGGGAAGGTCTGGAGTTCCTATCCCACAGAATTAAATGAGGACTCTCAGTGGAAGTCTGGCCTGCCATGCTCTGTTACTGCTATAGCCATTAAATGGAAATTTATTTATTTATGTATTGAGATGTGATTACTGAGAAAGTCCAACTGGGTAGAAGCCCATTTTCAGTGGAGGTCTGGGGAGAAAAGCTCTAAATCATTACAAAATATTTTAAGAACAGTAATTTTACAGTCTTCAAAAATAAAACAAAAGCATCTGCGGTTTAAATAATTATAACAAATTAATGATAATATAAAAACATTGGTTAAGAATCATTTAATGTTTATAGATATTTTAGACACTTTGTAGAGAAATTAAAGATAAGTTAGTCTAGTACAAACAGGAACTGCAATATGAAGTGAGAGAAAACAGGCTTCTGGTATATTTAGAGAGACAGTCAGGGAAGAGGATTTCATTGACGTAAAGAAGTAAGTGAAGAAGGGAGAGTAAGTTAGGAAAAGGTGCTTGCTCAGATTAAGGGATAGAGTTTATCCTGGTTTTGAGTAAGAAGAAAGCCAGATTTTAGCCAGGAAGTCTTTTGAAGTGGTTTTGAAAGATGGGAGTGAGGGTGTTGACCTGATGGCTAAAGGTAAGGAGTTCTAGGCCTTAGCAACCACCTTGTACAAATACAGACAATGTCCTCCAGATTTGATAGGTTTGTAGACAGAAGTTTTTGGTCACTGGATCGTAATGACCAACTGGGAACATAGTTGTGTAGAATGGCCTTTAATGCTAGACAGGCAGATGGATGCTGGATAATTTTATAGGTGGTAAGAAACTGTGTATATGTTAGTTGATGAGGCTTTTTAATGCTATACAGTGGTGGGATCTGAAAGGGATATTTGCTGCAAATTTATCAGCTTGGTTATAGTATTGTTCAGGTTTTAATTTTTGTGAAGCCTGGAGGTTAATAAAGATGGGAGCACCATAAAGAAGTGTGGGGAAAGAGGTAAGTAGCAGCAAGTGTAGTTTTAGTTGCATCAGTGAGAAAGTTTTTGGCTCTGTAAAGCATCCCTAGTTTTTGATGAGTTTTTCTTATGGAATTTTGTATATGCAGGAAAAACGTAAGCTTATCATCCACTATCACCCCTAATAATCTGCTATGAGAAGTGACTTCAATGGTTGTATTATCAAGAGAGAGGACTTTAAATTTTGTTTTTTCACGAGAGAGGGATTTGGGGAAAAAGTAGTAATTTGGTCTTTTTTGGGATGAGCATGAGTTGTGAGTTATGAACCCATGTTTCAGTGGCTGTTAAAGCTTTCTGAGAAATTTTTTGAGGTGCACCATGTTGTCAGATGTGCAAACAAGAGTAGAATCATCTGTGCATATTGTATTAGGGTGGCCTGTTGTGTTGATGTATAGAGGGTGTTGGTGAAAATGTTAAAGAGGAGAGGACTAAGAATAGAGCTTTATAATACAACGGTGGTGACTGTGAGGTAAGGTGAGAGCGTGGAGTGCCATTTTACTGACTGACACCTATTGGACAGGTAGCTTTTGAACCACAGAAAGGTGGGCTGAGAGAGACCTAGTGAGGACATTTGAAGTAGAAGTTTGCTGTGACAAACTGTGTTGAAGCTTTAGACAAGTCTGTAAATAAGGAAGAGACTAGTCTGCCATTATCTCTTGCTTTATTGACAGTATTTATATAGCTTATAAGAGCATTGCTAGTACTATGGGAAGGACGGAAGCCATGTTGTGTAGGGGTTAAGAGTTTTTCCTGCAGGAGATAGTGTAGCAATTGTTTTTGAATACATATTTCAAGTATTTTGGCAAGGGGAGATAAGATTGCTACGTGTCTAAAGTTATTAATGTCTGTTGAATTTCCTCCTCTGTGCAGAGGGATATTGTGACTTTTTCCAGCGAGAGGGAAGGTGGGATTCCTGGATTGACCATTTTATAAGGATTGAAACAAGATAGGCAATAATGTTGCGTACTATTTTTAGGTACTCACTTGGAAGGTTATCAGCTGAAGAAGAGCACACTTTAAGTTTTTTAAAAGTAGTCATATAAGATGTGAGCATAGGTGTGAAGGTGAAGGTGAAAGTGGATGCAGTGACATGTGGCTGTTGGGGAGGGTTAGGATTAGATGTTGAGGAATCCCTGGTTAGAGATGCTATACTACCTATAAGATAAGAGTTGAAATGTATTGCATTTTTGAGTGGTGAGTTATCAGGACAGGAGTTTGGGTTGAATTTTTGGCCAGCATGTAAGATTTCTTTAATGGATGTCCAAAATTTTTTGTTGTGTTTAGTATTATTCTGAAAGTTATTATAGTATAGTTTTTGTCTTCATTTATTTGCTTTTTAGTACGAATGCAAAGCATTCTAAAGTTTTCAAGATAGTGAGGTGTTTTATATTTTTGCAATGCTTTCTGTGTTTTGTATCTATCCTGCATTACCATTCTACTCTTTTCGGCTAGCCAAACTGCATTATTTGTTTTTAGTCTCTTCCTTCTAGGAGGTGCAAGGCTGTTTAGGATGTTTAGAAAAGTATTGAATTCAATTACAGCATTGTCTAAGCAGAAGATTTTTAGGAAGTTCCATTTAATTGGTGATTATGTAGTAATGAACATGTCTGGGTTAAACTTGGAAAGGTTACGTGTTGTTTTATAAATATGCTGTTTATCTGGATTTGTGAGGTATCTGGTCATATAGACAGGGAGATAACCACTCAGAGAGTCTGACATTGTACCTGTGCTGGTGTATTTACTAGGGTCTGATACTAGGATCCTGTCTAATAGGGAATTTGATGTCTTGTTAGAATGTGTGGGGCTATTAATTAAAGGAAGTGGATAGATGAAATGAATGGTTCCTTTTCTCCACTCATGCTGACATGCAGACCTATAAAAAGTTAGTTCCATGACAAAACTATTAAAAGCTTTTACAGCAATAAGTCTACATTCCAGTAACATTGATTCCTTTTGTTCCTCAGTCAGTCTGTAGCCCACATTACAGGCATTCATCCTCCAACGTTTCTGTCATCCTTATAATCGTTATTGTCACAGTCCTCATGGAATTATCTAGACCTGAACCCCACTGACATATTTAAAATAGTCAGTAGTATCTGCTAACACTACATTAGCAGTATGCTTTGTGTTATGGATACTATCTTGTTCAAGCTAATCACTCTGACATGGAGTACGGGGTCAGTAACCTCACTAAGGAACCCTATTTATGCAGCTTGTACCCTAATCTCATCCTGTCAGTCACTACCTAAAGTTCATGACCATAGGTTAGGATGGGGACACAGACGTAGCAGTAGATTGACGGCTTCATGGTGTGATTTAGTTTCTACTTCATCACCACAGGCTGGTATAATGCCATTAGTACTACTACTGTACCCATCCATTGGTCATCTCGCAAATCCCCTTTGCACCATCTTATGAACAAGATCCCATGATACGTAAACCCCTCTACTTGGGGGAGCTGTTCCCTTCTCACTTGCACAGATACATGCCTTTATAATACACACGTACTACCTGTTCTGTTTTTGACATTAACACAGTCTGGATATCGGTCTTTGCTATGATCAGTAAAAGGCTCTTGTGATTAAATGCTGTTTCTCTGCATATCTTTGACTAATGAAACTCATCCAAATCCATTATTGGACAGCTTTAAGAGGTTCCTCTGGAACTGCTGGAAAGGTCTGCCTTGAAGCCTGGTAGATATGCCAAAGTGCCTGTGTTGTGACTTCTCTATGAGGAGTTGTTCTGACCTGGACAAGTCAGTGGTAAGTGTGCAATTTTTGTGGCATCCCAGGCTTTATAGGAAAGCAGATTTTGTCCAGCTATTGAGGGCTCAATTCCATTCTGGTCCTCCATATTTGAAGTTGAAAGGACGTCTGGTAGAGGCATGTGGTTGGTTCGAACTCTATGCTTGCATCTCAAGATGTTGGTTTGCTATTTCTTATGACTGATCAGTTCAGCCTTTGGTCTGCCCTGCCTGATCTTTTGCATAGTCACTTGAGTCATCTGGATATGAATTGGGATATTCCAGGAGGAGGCTTCTTAGCTTGCCACCAGACTAGGAAGGGTTGCTTAGTCCTTGATGAAGAGGATCAATAGCATGTGCTTTTACAAGGGTCCTTGTGAAAGATCAGATCAGAAAGATTTGTTTGGCTGTTGGTAAAACATTTGAGTCACACGTCTGAGACCAAGATTCACACTTAGAGACCAAACTTCAGAGCCAAGTCTGGCCAGACCTATGCTTGGATGCTGCCTGGACTGTATGCATAGTTGCATCCAGGTCTCAGCCTTCCTGAGAGTCAGATTGTACAGATCATGCACTAGCGCTAACAAAGGCCCTTGTTTGAAACTGCTACTGTGGCTGTCAGAAAGCACAGGCCACCCTCACCGCAGGACCCCTGGACAGTCTAGTGGTGGAGAAGTCCTTGTTGAGACATATGAGGTCCTTGAGCTCTATGGTTCCTCAAGTTCCTCTTCAAATGACCTGTCTTTTAAGAAATCCCTGTATCTAATAATGCCATGCAGAGTTCCTCCCCTGGTTTCTTTCTGAAGTACAAAGTCATCACCCTTGGGTCAGGACATTAAAGATGTTATCATGAAAGCCTGGAGAAACCCCCAATCTGCTTATGGTACCAGGTATTGGCCTCTGGCAGTTAGGAATGACTTACTGTCTAACGGATTCATGTCAGTTTATTAAAAGTAGTTTAATTAAGTGCCATTTATGCAAAGTAAAATCACTGAAAACCACTTCCAGTAAATCTAAAAGTAAGTGTTATAAGGCCATATGTCCATATGCTCTCCTCAAGTTGGAGGACATCCCCATTCCCCACAAACATATATACTAAGTCTATGATCACACAACTGTTGGGACAGGAACAAAGTCCATTAGTGCTGGGAATAGTTTCAGAGATTTTGCTTCCCTCAAATGGCATATTCTGAAAGAACCTTCATAGAGAAGGCAGGCTGCCATGTCTAAGCACCCTAGTGCTGACTCCTGTGTGGCTTCAGTGGGTCACTAATGGTTCCAGGTACCACACTTTGTTTCCCCATCACTGAGTGAAAGGGAGGCTAGAACATGAGTCAGCTAAAGTAATAAAGTGCATTCCTTTGCTCACTACGGCTGTTGGCTCTTGGTTATGCATCTCTTCCATCTAGTTTTCTCTCCCTTCCTGGAAATTCAGTTCTGCAAGTAACTGAGACCTTCTTAGGGTCAGGGATATAGCAGGACTACTCCCAGTCCTGTTCTGTGGCTCTTCAGAGATCTTGGTTGACTACTTCCAGTCCCTGTCTGTGGCTGTTCAGGGATGTGGGAGGACTACTCCCAGTCCCTGTCTGTGGCTCTTCGGGTATCTGGGAGGATTACTCCCAGTCCCTGTCTGTGGCTGTTTGGGGATATGGGAGGTCTGCTTCCAGCCCTTGTCTATGGCTCTTCAGAGATCTAGGAGGATTACTCCCAGTCCCTGTCTGTGGCTCTAAAGGGATCTCTAAGAACTACTCTCAGTCCCTGTCTGTGACTCTTTAGGATCTGTGAGGGCTACTCCCATTCCTATCTGTGACTCTTCGGGGATCTGCAAGAACTACTTGAAGTCCCTGTCTGTGGCTCTTCAGGGTTGTGGGAGGACTACTCCCAGTCACTGTCTGTGGCTCTTTGGGAATCTGGGAGGGCTACTATTAGTCCCTGTCTGTGGCTTCTCAGGGATCTTTGAGAACTACTCCCAGTCCCTGTCTGTGGCTCTTTGGGGATCTGGAGGGAGTACTTCCAGTCCCTGTCTGTGGCTGTTCAAGTAGGATGTCAGGAAGCCCTTTCTCTATTAAGTTTGTTAAATGCTGTGTGCCTGTGGTGCAAGCTGTGGATTGTGCCTGTGTAGAATGGTGTGGCTACATTTTTCCTCCTTTGGGATGTACTTGTGTGTTTTATAAGGGATGCTGCCTTATTGATGTAATGCTTTTTGATCAGGGCTTGAGTACAGTGGCTTCCTGGATTGGGGGAAGCCCTCCTCTATATGAGGGGGATTCATTCCTTTCCTTCTACTTCCTTCCCTCTTTCCTTTTTCAAGAGGCAGATAAGGTCACATCACCATCCTAGGCACAAGTCAAAGCAACCTCTGCAACCCCTCTACTTTCATGCAAAGTAATAACATCCAGGGTTTGTTGAGTAATGGACATTTGTGATGGCTGCCACTCACTTCCACAAGTGATATATCCCTTTAGGTTTCTCTGGCTTCCTTGAAGCCGGTGCTCCATTGCAGTTTACAGTGTCCACCAGGGAATGGACCACAGGGCTGTCTGCTCTGGTATGCACCTCACATCGTCCTTCAAGGAGAAGTGGCAATACTACATCATTCCTTCTTTCACCCCACTAGCTCCAACAGGTGCCCAAGCCACTACTCAACTCAAACTTGAGACACCTGGATTGTAGGTATGCCTTTGTTCCATGGTACCAATGGAAATGGATAGTTTGCTATGAAAATCAGTTAAATGCATATATGCAGGTAATAGTTTCCATTTCTGTGACATAGTCACATCAATGAAATCCTGCCGTCCACTGCCACAAACTTTAAAAATAAGAGTACCCCAGTGGCAGCTTGTGAGTATCTCATCACCTACAAGAGCTTCTCCCAAGAGGCAATTCTATAGAGAGAGAGAGGGGGGGGGGGGAAGCACCACTGAACTAGAAGATTGGGTCCAATACCAGTAATGTATGTAGCGTAAGATGGCATCTTGCCACACATGCTTTAGTTCCTTCCCTGGCAGTGAAGTTATAACCTACGTTCCAACAGGTAATTTCCGTGACCAAGATCTAGTCCATCCAGTTCTGTTCCACTTTTCTGTCTCCCATTTGAGTGGTATCATTCCTACATGTCACCATCTACCCTGAGGGTGGTGAGCCACAGGGTCTCAGTACAACTTTTGGGGTTAAACCTCACCAGGCTATGCCAGACAACTGGTCACCAAGCAGTCTCCGGTGAGCACCACGCCTAGGCTGAATCCACATGCTTGCCAAGTAACTCTGTGTATTAGGCACAGCCCAATGGGAGAAAGCTTGGGGCTGAACCACAGCACATGAACAGATCATATCTCTTAGGCCTCCTTGGAATTCCCAGTGATCCCACAAAATCAGCTGTAGACTGATACTAGGATAGGAAATGGTGGCCTTTCCTGCTCAGCTTTCTACTACTGTGACCTTTACCAAGGCCAGCATTTTTGAAAATGATGATGATTACCATCATGATTATGAAGAGGAAGAAGATGATGATAGTTGGCCCTATCCTGTTAGGGCCATCTTGGCAAAATATTCTATCAGTAGTGTAGTGCTCGCAGCTATATAGCTTTAAAGATGATCTCATGCAAGAAGAAGCACTGTTCTTAAAAATGATGGATTTCAGTATCTCTTGGCTTACTCTGTGCAACTCAGCAGAAAGAAAAGGAGTTTATGCCTGTAGAAGACATCTTTAAAAAAGACTGAACCTCTACATAATTTGTTGTTCTTTTCTTGTATAAGGACAGTTTATGAATTGCAAAACACAGGTGTCTTCTGCACTAAGTGCATATTAAAATTTATTCAGATATCCATAAATTGGTAAGAATAACTTATTAGTTGTATGTATCTTCAGCTGCAACATTTTGAGAAGGAGATCTTATTAGAAAAATAATTTAAATATCATGCTTGCCATCTGCTGCCCTGCCAGTTCTGCTGATCTTTTGTTCAAACATGGCAGCCAGGCTGTTTTTTTTTGTGGCCTATCCCTGTTCTGCCCATGCAGTAATGCCATACTAGGTCCTGACAATTTCTGGATGTGCACACTTCCATGTGCCTGGAAACCCATGGAGACAGGCAAGCTCTATTTCGGACTAGCTATCCAAAGCTTTTCCCAGGAAGCATTAAGACTCATTAAGTCACATATGCTTAGAGCCATGATATCACCCCCATGTCATCATAGCCTCCAGTAGTGATGGTCACTGGTTCTACAGGAAGACAAACTAGTCTTTGCAAGTGGGAAATTATTAAAATATCATTAAAAACAGTGAAGTTCAATTTAGCTCTAGCAATCCCAAACCCTAATATGTGACTACTCTGCTCCTTAGAAGTGCCCCCACTCTGTTACCCAAAAGGACCATTGATAGCATAACTGCCTACTCATATCATAGGCAGCCACCAGTTGTTAGTCGGTAGTAGGCTGGGGTGGAAAGTTGAGGATTGTGCTGCTTGTCTGCTCAGTCTCTACCTATTATCAGTATATGCACTGTAGTACTACATTCCTGCATATCAGACTACTATCAAGACGTACCCAAAAGCCAGCTTTGTCATGCCCAACACAAGGACGAGGATAAGCTGTTCTAGAAGATAGAAACAAGGACTGTCATATCTTTACTGAGTCAAAGGGACAGGCAGCCTATTAAGGGATGGACCAGAGGCAGAGTGCTAACTGCATTGTCCGTGGCATAAGCTGGCCACAAAGGAGTTTCCCCTAAGCCAAGGCTTTCTTAAGTGAGAGAGAGGGTGTTTTGTGTAGAAGGGGACCCAGCAAGTATTAGTGGATTAGGTTCAGGAAAATTTCTGTGAATGAGAAGTGACAGGAATAGACATCAGCACTAGTCAGTGAGCATACATTGTGTAGCTTCTACTTTCATAATATAACTGTGCATTTTCATGTCCGTTCAACCACTGCACACCACATTTTCATAACCTTAGAGGAAATGATGCACAATGGAGTGTTCCAGCAAAGAGCATTTTTGGGTGCCCAAACAGCAGTGGTTTTGCTTTGCTACTTTTTCTTTTAGTGACATATGCAAGAAGTACAACTGACTCATATAGGTTCATAAGTAAGCACTTGACTTGTTGCCCATGCAGGCCTGTTTAAGCCTAATTGAATCAAAAGAATGGAGAAAACACTCCAGAAACTGCAATTAAAGAAATCAAAACTTGGTTGTTGGCAGCCCAAACTCGAAGAAACCAGAAGTAAAATAATTCCACCACGAATTACAGACACCAAACCTTTATTCAATTTCGCAAGGGTGAGACAATTTCTCAAGGGTGAGAATCAAACCCTGTACCTTGTGTCTGTGAGATAAACACATTAACCATTTTAATGTTTCTGAATTGCTTGTAAATACCAACAGTGCTGAGCAGCACTAGTCAGCAGTACTTACCACCTGGCAGCCCAGGCATCGCATTGTTGAAGTCGCCACCCCGCATTCACTCTCCCACATATATGCACACATTGAAACACACACAGACACACACACACACACACACACACAGACACACAAACACACTCACACACACACACAGACACACAAACACACTCACACACACACACACACACACACACACACACACACACACACACACACACACACACACACACCTTAACTGTCCCTGATTTTACAGAATGTCTCTGATGTTGCCTCTTAGTTCCTCCCTGTTCCTCATAAGTCGTGGAATATTACAGCCAGTCAGTAATGCCATATAGAAGAGTTTCATAAGGCATAAGCCATGGTGGTGCAGCAGTAGTGTTGTTGCCTCACAGCAAGAGGTTCTCCCGTTCGATTTTCGGCAGGAGCGCCTTCTGTGTGGAGTCTGCATGTCCTCCGCATGGTCGAGTGGTGTTCGAAAGACATGCGTAGAATGGGTGTGCCTTCGTTGAAGGTTGGGTGTTGAGCTGGCACCTTGGCACTCGTAAAAAAATCTATTGCCAATCATTAGTGGACTGGAGTTCCACTGTGGCGACCCCTAACCGGGAAAAGCTGAAAGAAGAACTGTTATTAGATAAAGGCAATGCAATGCCAAACCTCTTATTTGATTAACTCTTTAATTGACTTGAGGTAATAGTTAAAAAGTGTCCCTCATGTCTGTTGTCCCCTCAGTATTACAGGCTTTGTTTCTTAGTCCAGGGAAGTTGGGAGGTATGGCAGCCACCCCCCCCCCCCCCCACACACACTCACAAGCACACAGGCTGACACTGTCACAGGCAGTCTCTCACACACACACACACACACACACACACATACACACACACACACACACACACACACACAAACCCACACACACACACACACACACACACACACACACACACACACACACACACACACACACACACACACACACACACACACACTTACTTACTGACCTAAGTCCATTTATGCCCCTACTGACATGCACACACCTGCACACACTCACACATACCCCTACCACTACCACTCCACTGACGCTTACCTGATCTTACCTTTTACATACATGAACTCCTATGCTGACTACAACAGGGGGTCATGGTATTTTGGCAGTATTCGCTAATACAGCTGTCCATGCTGATTTGTACAGCCAAACAATTCTCTGAATCGCTTAGCTGTGTAGCTACCCTAAGCGGAAGCATTTCTCGGATTGAACACATGTCTAGTTAGCATAGGCCAGACCCCCAGAATGCCTCATTAGCATTTGTTGTGGCCATGGAAACAGCCGACTGTGGTGATTCTACAAACCATGTAGAATTACTGTGGTGGGCCTATTTTTGAATTATAAAGGTAGCCCTTTCTGAATCCCTGCCTGTGTATCTTGTTGTAATAAAGTCTAAACAGTGCGTTGTCTGAGTGCTATTCTCTGTACATTTTGAATCTGTTACATGCTCGGGATTGCCCGATTACGTTTCCTTTTGCACTGGAATGAGGGTCAAGTTTAAAACAATACTGACTGTTTGTGGTGATAGGAATTCATCTTAAGATGCATTTCTTTCCATTCTAATATTGCAGGAAATTGTCTAGAGGGACAGTATTAATTGGGTGCAGAAGCTGGATCCAAAATATTAGTAAAAGACGAAAAATGCACAAACCACCAAGAAAATTGTCGTGCAAGCAGAATGCAGGCACTAAGAGCCATTGAGCCCTGAAATAATCCAATGTGTGCTTTAAATCAAGCCAACACGTCCAGTTCAGTACAAGGATGCTTTCTTTATTTAGACAAACAAGTAGGTATAAGCACTTTTGTTCCAAAAATTAAAGCAGGAACTTTATCAGATACAAGGAAATTAGGGAAATAAACTGTTTTAAATAGGAAATCTTACATGACATCACTTCCTGGATTAATGAAAACCACTCCCAAGTCTGAAACACTACACATGAATGTGTCAGCACAAAAACAGTATAAATATCAAAATATAAGAATACATATAAAAACTCATTGTGCAAATGTCAACACCCTAACTATATATTATAAACACAAGAATAAATATGTAAATATGTGTATATATAAAATGCTTTTGAGATGCTTTTAAGATATATATATATATATATATATATATATATATATATATATATATATATTTGTATATAAAAACATATAAATAAAATATCCATACAGTTAAAAATCCATTAGGAACAAATGAATAAATTTCATATACATCACAACAGGTATGAAGGCCATTTATAAAAAAAAACATTTTTGTACCAAATCCATATCTAAAGGGAATGTTTCACCTATCAAGAGCTCTCAATTTAAGCAGACTGCTTATGGAAAGGCTGTCATTTAAGCCTGGCCAGTGGGTGGCATCAAGTCGTAATTGCCATAGCAACTCTGCGTTTTCAGGTAAATATGGACAGGCTGCCCCCTATTATGTCTTTTTTGGACTTCAAGTACTACAAATTTGAACTGATGACTGTTGTACTCAATCAATTTGAATATATAGGATGGTGCAGTGGTTAGTGTTTTTGCTTCCCAGCAAGAGATTTCCTGGTTTGATTCTCAGCTGGGGTGTCTTCAGTGTGGAGTCTGCATGTCCTCCCTGCGTTCGTGTGGGTTTCCTGCCATGTTATAAAGACACTCATCTGGAGTGTTTCTCCCTGGACCTCCACTAAAAATTAGTTGGACTTTCCTGGTAAACAAATAATAAATAAATATACCATAAGGAAGCTCCATCTCACATCCTTCGTCTCTGCCTTGTCTACCCCAGCAATGTTGAGCTCTCCATAAGCAACTAAAACCAGGAGAAGACATATTGTAAATCAATTTGTTATCCTTCTCAACTAAAACCAGGCGAAGACATATAGTGAATCAATTTGTTATCATTCTGAACTATAGCGAGCATCATCTGCTCTCTCAGAGCCTTATTCTACGTCTCTCTGCTTTTACTCTGATAGTACATCTATCACAGGAATCCTAAACTTAGGAATATCTTCTAAAATGTAATATTATATTGTAGAGAATGAATGTATCCTATCTGTTAGTTAATATGCATGTCAAAGTCTCTTCTATGGAAATTGTATGTCAAAAGTCTGTCCTTAAAACTATGTTTTGTAAAACAATTGTTCTCTTAGAGCTTTTCTCCCCAGGCCTCCACTGAAAATGGACTTGTAATCCAGTTGGACTCTCCCGGTCAGTAAATGTAAAATAAATAAATACTCACCTTGTCAGACACTGCAAGATACTCCAAATATATTGATGCAATGCAAGATGTCTAGAAAAAAATATAAAAGAACTTTAGCAGTGTTGGAAAGAAAAGGGTGACTAATATGCAAGTAACTGAACTAAAGGAGACAGACAGCAGGAGTGGGGACTTGATTATAGAGGATGTACAGGAAAAATGAGGGAGACAGTAGAACGAGTGGAGGTACTCTTGAGCCTCTGATTCCTGGAGAGGTCAGTGACAGTTGTGAGAAAAATTAGGGGAGCAGTGAATCTTATGTATGTGAAGCTAGCTGTGTAGGAAAAGGTGTTAACTTAAAAGTGGGTATGGAGTTTGGGCCAGAAAGTAATAATAATAATAATCATGGGGGTGGGAGGTTGAAAGTAAAGTTGAAGCTGTTAGCCCCCCTCATTCATGAACATAGTGTACAGTCCTGTAAATGGAGCATATTCTGTGTTGCTGATACGCAGTTCTGATGAACTAGGATTCATAGGAGGTCAGACCCACCTGGGGTCAAGAAACAGTAAGAGCTTCATGGCAGAAGTGCTGGGAATAAGTATCTCACACCATATGTATGCATTTTAGCTGATAATACTATCCTGTATCATACCAGTTTAGGATTTTCTTGCCCTTCAGTTCCAGTTGGTAATTGTTGTACATCAGTTGCCCTGTGTTACTGTATCAGTTACTGACAGATATATCACCGTTTCCCCTTGACAAACAATCACTCTCTAAAGCTCTAGATATTAGCCAGCAGAGATTTACAAAGCTATTGTTATTTCTTGTGCTACCAGAAAGGTGACATCCTGTTATATGAGCTTAGTAGATTAGTGCCCCTCTACAGGATCTGTGGTGTGGCAGTGCTTTTCACTGCTGCCTATATCTAAATTGTATTACTAGGACTGGATGGCTTTCCCATTGTCTGAGCAGTAAGAAAAGTGTCACACATTATGTCCTGACTTCCTTCCAGTTTGGACTAGGTGCAGATTGTGTAAAGTCCTAGTTCAGAAGTCATGATTGAAGAGAAAGACTGGTTTATGTACTGTGGAAATTAGGTGATCTACTGCCTCCTGGTGGTAAGAGCGAGCACTAGTTTTTCACAGCTGTAGTTAGTGGGTCTACGTGTACCCATCGAAAAACAAAGGATGGAATGGCATATATCGTCGAATATGTCATTCATTGAATCGTTCTAAGATTGCATTACAGTACGGTAAGGAAATTTGCCCTTTCCCCATTCAGAGTTGGTATATAGTGCGCCCCCCCATATGAGGCGGTTTTGATGAACAGAATTTGCAATGTAATGCCATTCCATGCTTTTATCTTTTGACGAAATAACATAGACCTGTAGCTAGTTAGAGGATTTGGTTATGGTGGCAGCTTACACTATACCACAAGGATAACGTCAGTGGTATCAACACAAATGTATGCTTTTATTCTTCTCAATATGCTTCACTGATGATTGTGATGTTCACCTCTGTCATAACAAATATAGAATCATTGCTGTTATTTTCCTATCAACAATTGTTTCTGGTCCCATAATTTGTGTTGGTAGGAAAAGCCAGTGCATGGTTGGTGTTTATTTTCTTTGAATCAGGTACAACTCTGGGAGGATAAAGTTTGCATGAGGATACTCAATCAGGTAAAACTACATATTGCACCATATCTCAGTGTTACTACATTTATGAATTATGCTGGTTCTGGTACATCTTATGGACTGCACACCAGCCCAATGCAATTATGCACCAGGTTCACGAATAATGACCATTGCATGTTAAGAGGAACTCTGCACTGGTACAGGTCTTAATGAGGGCATTTTTTTTTTTTGTAAAAAGAGGAAAGAAGATAACTGTGAAGAAAAGGATTTATTTGGGATCGGAACCAAAGAGAAAGAGAGTGAGTAAGGCTGAAGTGGCAGATAGTGACCGTGCATCGTAATGGTTCAAGGTAAAGGTGCAGGACAAAAAGGAAGTGATTTCCACAGTAGACATTTATGACTTGCTCCTTCTCTTATGAGTTGCATCTGACCTCTAGAGTGACTTTGCCGACAGCCTCCACTATCTGCAGAATTTTCATGGCAAAGGGAGAGGGGAATGAAAGAAGGTTGCCAGGTCTTTCTTTTGTATCACATACTACACCTGTAGGTAATTTAGAGTCCCTGTCCCACCTACTGCATGACTTTGGAATGTGGGAGGAAACTAAAGCACCTGGAGAAAAAACACTGGGCACAGGGATAACAAGTAGACTCCATGTAGGTTATGGAACACTCATTCCGCTTTTTTCCATTGATTGTATATAAGATGGTCAGCAGGAAACTTTGAGGTTATAACAAAAGAGAGACTGCTTAGGAATAAATGTGTGCCATGATGAAGATTACAGAGGAAGGAGCCAATCTGAATGAGCAGTGAGATGATGTTTGTTACGAGATCTAAGAGAAGAGAATATCTGAAGAGCAAAGGAGAGGGGAAAAGGAAACACATGGGTGTCTGAGGAGGGATGCAGTCATCTGGTTGATGATCATTCATAGGTTCATAGGTAGGTACTAGGCTATCGGCCCAAGGGCCTACGTAAGCTTATGCCACCCAAGAAAGTTATTTTCCTGTGCCATTGTCGAGCAGAGAGACAGAAGTGATCCCCAGGGTGTATTTCCTATTTCCCATCCACTCATCAAGATTTTTCTTGAAGAGTTCTAATGAAGAACTTTGCTTGACATAGATGGGTAGCCTGTTCCAGAGTATGGGAAGTCTCTGGGATAGGAATCTATCCCTCCAGCATGTCCTGTTTATTGCGGTGACAAGGTTTAGGTCCCTAGAGCGTGTAGCTCGGTGGGATTGGAATTTCTTTAGGTGTAGCATGCCCAACAGCTCTGTGTTTTACATAGCTTTATAAGTTAGGCAGAGATCACCTCTGAGTAGGTGATATGCTACGGAGTAAAGCTGGAGTTTCTTGAGACGGTCAGTGTAGGGCATTTGTTTGACACCAGTAATCCTCTTTGTGAGGTACTTCTGCGGCCTTTCCAGCTGCTGCAGATGTCTTGTGAGGTACATTCCAAAAGGGGCATTGTACTCTATAATGGGTCCAATGAATGTCAAGTAGAGAGGAACAATGACCTTTTTTTTCCTGGATGAGAACCCTTTTATGATGAGGTGTGCCACGTAGAAGGACTTCCTGACTACTGTGGCAATGTGACTATCAAAGGAGAGACTACTGTCCACCTGGGTCCCAAGGTCTCTTATCACACATTCGGTGTTAAATAGATTGCTGCCTATGTGGTAGTTCATGGGTACAGAGTTTTTACCAAAGGGGATGACACTGCACTTTTTGGCATTGAGCTTGAGGCCATGGCTCTGACACCAGGCATCTCTCTCAGCGAGGCCCTTCTGTAGGATGTCCACATCATTTGAGGACTTGACTATGGCTCCTAGTTTGCAGTCATCTGCGAACTTCATTAGCCAGAGGCCTTCTGTGTTAGCCTGTACTTCAGAGAAGTAGATACCAAACAGGAGAAGTCCCAGGACGGAACCCTGTGGTACTGCACTTGTCACTGCTTTGAGGTCAGATTTGGAGTCTGCAACTTTTACAGTGTGGGTTCTGTCAGTGAGCCAGTTGATAACCCATCTTATGACGTAGGGAGTTATACCTAGTTTAGTGAGTTTAGCTATAATTCCAGAATGGGGGATGGCGTCGAAAGTCTTGGCGAGGTCAAGATAGGCTATGTGAACCACCTTACCCTCATCTACGGCTTTAGTGACTGCCTCAAAGAAGTCGATCAGGTTCAGGAGGCATGATCTGCCTTTCACAAACCCGAACTGGGTGGGATTCAGAGTTTGGAGGTTACCAATATCTTTGTTAATGAGTTCCATGATGATACATTCCATGGCCTTGCAGACCAGGCTCGTCAGGCTAATAGGTCAATAGTTCCCGGGATCAGGGGTGGCTCCCCCTTTGTGGAGTGGGATAACTGTTGCTATGCACCATTCAGTGGGCACAAAGTCTGATGCGAGGCTATTATTGAACATGGTGCTTAAGTGGGGGAGACAGTTAGTTCTGAAGTTCATGTAAAACGCAGCCTGGGATGTTGTCCGGTCCCATGGATGCTGTGTTTTTGGCTTTAGAGTGTGCAGCTTTTACCTGCGTAGTTGTGATTACAGGGACTCTGCATTAATCCTCTATAGATATGGGCTCTTTAGGGGGTGGTAAAGTTAGCACTGAACCTATCTGCCAGGATGTTGGCAGTATCAGCTGGTTCTGTAATTTTCATGCCATTGTGCTGTTACTCAGAGCAGATCTATGTGTTGCCATCGAGATTCTTGACATAGCTATAGAATGCTTTGTGGTTGTCCTTAGAATTAGTGGCAATTTTGTTTTCGTAGCTAGCTTTGGAGGATCTTATAAGGGATCTCAGCCTCTTACTGATGCTGACCAGGGAGCTCTTCCACTCATGGGATTTTACTCTCTTTTGTAACAGTTTCTTCCTTCTGTTGTACAGTTTGTTTATGGCAAGGGACCAGCAGATTGGCTTCCTTTTTTTGGAGGATAGCGTCTTGGTTCTGTTTGGGATAGCATGATCCATGCACTCGTGTAAGTGCTTATAGAGTGCATTTGTGTAGGATTCAGCAGTCGTAACTGTATTGTCCATCTGCATGGGTGTCATGAAGTTCACCACTTCTGTCTTAAGAAGCATGAAGTTGGCTTTGAAGAAATTTTTTTCCTTAATGGGGGTGGGGGCGGGATGTGGATATCAAGAGTGATTAGCTTATGGTCGGATTGGACCAATGAGGAGTTGACTTCAGGTGTGGAACACCGGTCACTCATGTTGGTAATGACTAGGTCTAGGATATTGTTGCCCCTGGTGGGGGTGTGGATAAGTTGATCCAGGGCATTGGAGTTTATGAATTCCAGAAAGCGTTGAGTTAAGGAGTTGGTACACGAGTAGTTTTCCCAGTTAATGGTGGGGTAGTTGAAGTCACCCATTATTAGGGTGTTTGGTTGAACCCTAATATTTTCCAGTACATCAAGAAAAGAGGAGTGGGAATCCTGGGGCATGGTGGGGGATCTGTAGCAAGCTACAATTTGGATTGCAGTTTTGCCTAGACTTAGTTGCACTTGGATAACCTCGGATGCATTATGCTGAGCAACTAGCCTGGAGGTGTGGATATCTTTAATGAATATGGACATACCTCTGCCTTTGGTGTTTCAGTCCAGGTTACATGGCCAAAAAATGTGGTATGAGTTATAGCCTTGTAGTGCAGGGGTGCTATCTGGAGCCTTGAACCAGGTTTCAGTCACTGCACAGATATCAATGTTCTCCATTTTAAGGAGTGCCTTGAGTGAGTGCGTTTTGAGATTTAGACTTCTAGCATTGAGTAGCATTACCCTCAGTTTTTGCTTGCCTGTTCCTGCTATGGTGATGAATTTGTCATTTGAACCTTGCCTAAAAAAAGGCACTATGGGGCATCAAGAGCCTTAGCCAGTATCCATAATCCCAGGGTTGACAGATGCAGGCCATCTGTGGCAAAGCATCGTGGTCTGTCGACCATGTCATCCCAAGCAGACAGATACAGGATCCCCTTAGAATGACACCAGAAGCTTAGCCAATTGTTAAAGGCAATAATTTTGTCCTTGTATTGGGGTATCATTCTGGGCGATGGCAGAATGCTACTCAGGGCTAGGGTCCTACCTGCCTGGGCTACAAGATCGGAGAGCTCTTCCATGTTTCTTTTCATGTAGTCCAGGGAGGTATGTCTCCAGTCATTCACACCAGCATGGACAATGACGGAGTCATATTTGTACTTTTTGTGGAGTGACCTGAGTGCGTGGGTTATGTGGTGGATCCTGGCACCCGACAGGCAACTGACAGTAACCTTCTCCTTGTTTAGCCTGGTGAGTGGGACATTAGTGTGCCTGACTATAGAGTCACCTATGACTAGTGTGTTGGGTACATTGTTTTACCGTATTGGCTGTGGTTGAGTGGCACACTGAGTCTGTGGGCTATGTGTCATTGGGGCTGTGTTGGGGGATGGAGGTTGCTTTTGTTTCTGCTTTGGAGATCTCTTGTTGTTTAGACAGATTATTATTGAGAGCCTCTGCAAATGTTTTTGTGTTACTATGTGTGGATGTTGGTGGTGTAGATTTAGTGAGAATATATGATGAGTGTGATGTGGTGCAAATGTTTACCTTCTCCTCATGACTGTCAAGTTCAGTCTTGGTTGGAGAGAGCTTTACCTCCAGTTTGGCTAGATAAGTGCATCTCTCACAGGTTGTAGTGTTGGGTGGTAGGAGGAGAGGGTTGTCTGTGTACATGAGGCAATTTCTACATTGCCTCAAGATGCCCAGATTCATCAGATAGACAGGAGAGAACACTGGGAGCTGACCCTTGGACATGCCTGAATCAAAAACTATTTTCCTCTAGATAAGTTGGGAAAGTGAGTACAAGAGCTGTTTTTCTCTAAGCAAGTGAGAAAAGTAAGTACAAAATCTGTTTTCCTCTAAGTTATGAGGAAGGTTGAGTGCTGTAGTAATTAGTAGCTTATTTAGTGCTTACAAGTTCTGAACAAGTGCTGAGCACGAATAAGCAAATTTAAGTGCTAAAACTAAGAATCTGTATCTGCACTAGATGAGTTACAGGACGGAAACAAGTGCAAATGCAGGCTTTCAAATCAGAAAGTTGAGAGAGATGGAAGAGATTGCCCAAACAGCCAATAACTACAATTTCTGGGCCAGAACCACTCCTTATGTGGTAGACAGGTTACCTAGTGCTTACCACTCCCACTGATAAGCTAGAAGGCTTCCCTCCAACACAGAAAGGCTTGGGGGGCTCAAAAGCTTTCATACAGTCCTGGATACAGCAAATCTGTATCTGGAACACTAGTTACAGGAAAGGTAGGAAACAGGCTTACAGTTTTTTTTTTCACTAAAGCCTACTGATTTGGGACCAATCAATCAACCGTTACTTTGATCTTACTTTGAACTTTCCCTGAAGTTTTACAACCTCAGCTGTGCAGACAGTCTCTTCTTGCTCGAGGAGTGTGTATACGTAGGCAGAATCCCCCCACACACAGACACACATAAAACCCAATAAAGTCTGATCAGCTGGCTGATATATAACTGACTTTGTCAACTGGATGTGCTGTATCCATGTGAAGATTCAAAGAAGAAAGGCTGTGGTTAGAAAGACCAATGCAAAAACAGAAAGTAAAGTTGTAGAAAAGTTAAGTGGAGGCAAAAGAGGTTTTCAGATATATAGGTGTAAAGAATGGAAGTCCTTACACTGCTGAGAGAAGATGAAAGAGAGATGAGGAACCAATTAAGCAGGCTAAAGCACTAAATAACTGTTCATCTGGGGTTCAGTAAAGATATAGATGTGAGGGTTCCCAGCAGGCAAGGACCCTGGAGTTAGGTAAAGTAAACTACATGCCTTGATAGGAGAATAACAAAAGGCAAGGAAGGAAAGGAGTTGACCATTCTTTGGCTCTTTAACGGGATAAGTCCAAAGTAACTGCTGAGTGATCCTCAGTTTACTGATGGGGCTGTCATGCGTACTGAGAGTTCAAGTAGCTAAACTATGTAACCTTTGCATGGAGACTGGATATAAAAGGCACTAATGGTGACTTTTCATAACTATGGTCTGAAGAATTATAGGCCAATAAACCTCATATCAGCCACAGTAATGGATGAAAATTCTCAGAAGTAAACTGATTAAACTTCTGTCAAAAAATGAGCTGTTAAGTGACAGGGCAGATTCATGGAAGGGAGTGCATGTCAATAGATCCTGTTATAGTTTTACAAATTGTTGACAGCAGACTTGGGTAGAGGAAGAGCTGTGGATGAGTTTTCTAGACTTTTGCAAAGTCTTAGATGTGGTCCATGCAGAAGATTGGCGGAGAATATCAGAGGAAGAGGAGTAGGTGAAAAATGCAGAAAGGTGAATAAAGAACTGATTAATAGGGAGGAAGAGGAGCTGAATCAAATGAGAGGGATAGGGACTGTAGGATATCTCTGGAGGCAGCTCTGTAATGATTATATTGAGAATCTGATTACTTTGTTTATGGATAGCACAAAACCGGTACAGCTGTAGAGGATGGAGGACAGTATGTGTGTGTCTAGTTAAGCTGATAGACTGGGAAGAAAGTTGGGTCTGACTAGAAGTGCAGATAACTACAAAAGTATTTGCAGTTATAATGGTCCCAAGGGGAAGTGCAGATGGCAAGAGAAATATTGGCAATCTATTTAGAGGAAAAGGACTTTGAGAACAAATTGGCAGGAACAAAATGAGGTAACAATGACAAAGTCCAGCAAAAGCTGTGGTAAATAGCTCAAGGAGCAGAATCTTGGGATGCTAAAGTCATAATTCTGTTGTACTAAGTTTTGTTGAAACATTTTCTAAAATATTGTATTCGGTGCTGGAGACCATTTAAGAAAAAAGTTAATCTTCTTTTGAGAATGTAGAGAAAAATGCTACAGACATGAAAAATGGAATGGAACGGCAGTCATAAAAAGACAAGACTAGGAATTATGACTTTGGAGAAAGTGACATTGTGTGGCCACAGAGAGCAGTTAAAAAGAAGCTGAAAGGACTGTATCTCAGAATGAAGGCTTTGGAATTGTAGCAGACAGAATTTGACATAGAATGAATGGAAGGAAGTAATGCTTTATAGACAGGGTATTGAGAAAAATAGACCAGTCCACCAGAAGCAGTTATGGAAGCTAAGATGGCACAAAGTTTTAAATCAGTGTAGTATAAATAAATAAAATTGAAAGTAAACCTGAGGGTCAGGTGCAAGGGGCTAGCTGTAATCGACAGATAGATATGTTGTTCTCATTCTTTCTGCAGATCCATATGGTCTCAAAGGCTGGGACTATATTATCTCAGTTGTCTCTGAATTAGGTTTGGAAGGTCTTTGTTGCTTTGATTTAGGGATTGCTATAATAATAGTTATTATTATGTACTGTATGTACTGTAACTATGGTACCTGCGGTAGTGGTGCTGCGGTAGCGTTGTCGCCTCACAGTAAGGCGTTGTCTTGTTCAATTCTCAGCTAGAGTGTCTTCTGTGTGGAGACATGCATGAATGGGCGTGCCTTCGTTGAAGCTTGTGCGTCAGGGCTGGCAACTCGGCATGTAAAAATCTACTGCCAATCATTAGCGGACCAGAGTTCAGCTGTGGCGACCCCTAACCGGGAAAAGCCGAAAGACTCTACAACTGTAACTATGGTGTTAGTTATTATTCTGCTTATGCAAACACTTTTGCTTTGTGTTGATTTTGTTTTGTTTTTTTCATTTAATCTGCTCTGTGCAAGCATTTTTTACTACTGTTATCATATATCACTTAACTACAGATACAGATTTTGTGTGTTTGCAGGTAGTAATTGAAAATGGGCCCTCAATTTCCTTCCATTTATTTGTGCTGAAGTAAATAATGCCTCTTACCCAATGGCCTAAGTTAGCTGCAAACTTGCTAAGGCTATGAATACCATCAGGAGGGAAAGGATAAGTTTTGCTATAGGAGTAGAGCATTTGACCTGTTTGAACTAGACCCTGTGGGTAACATACATTCTTTTTAAATCGAGTTCTGACATATATTTTCAAACATCAGATTCTCGAGGTTTGCCTCATATGATCACTGAACTTGATGTCATAGTTCTGCGTGTCTCTTGTCTAGCAATTGGTAATCCCAGTGTTCTAGAAGCTCTCACCCTGAGGTGAAAAAAAATGAGGTCACTGGGTAGTTGATCCCAGGTACCTGACCAGCTGTTTTGCTATTTGGACTCACTACTGGCCTACAATTTCTATACTAGAAAAGTAACAGAGCTGCCAGCTATTTTTGTCTGTATTCATGGCACTTTGCAATAATCTTCTTTTAATAATAAACTTTTTATTTTCTAAATGTGCCCCCCCCCCTCCAAAAATGCCAGCCGCTATCTACCAGCTCCTCTCTCTTCACAAGAGATGCCATCATTCAGGCCAGTATAAAGGATGGTTTGGTCCTTCAAGACTACCACACCTTCCTCATACCTCATGTTATGTCAGGAGATGCCCTCATTCCAATAGCCTATGAATCTGGCTTCACTTACCCAGACTGGGACTATCCATGTTCAGGAGTGGACCTTAATTGTCCCAACACAGTAGGTCATGGAATTTAATGTGCACACACTGTTCAGAGGATTATTGGCACCTTGCCTATTCCCATTATCATGTTGTAGTCTCCTTCTCATGAAGGGAAAAGCAGGTCAGCCACAGAATAAATGTATGGATACCCATCCAGGTTTAATTTGAAAGATGCTAGAGTGTCCCTTTGTTTAACTCACAGGCAGAGTTTGTTCCAGAGATGGGATTGGTGTTAGGTAATAACTTTGTCTGTCCAGTGCCTTTTTTTTTTGTACTGATGGACATTACATCCCTTGTTCTAGTATTACTTGAGCCATTTGACTTGTGAAGATACATGAGCTGAAGGAGGGTGTCCCTAAAAGTGTCTAATACAAGGTATAGATCATCCCACAACACAGCAGCCGAGTAAAAGGACAGGACGTCATGCCTTTCCTGCTAGCACATGGATCTCAGGTCAACAATCTTCTTAGTTAGGAACTTCCATTTATTTAATATATTTAGAAAGGTACACACTAAAGTGGGCTTTATACTCAGTAATTGATCTAGGTAGGACTGCATAAAAAGGGATGATAACTTCTTTTTGATCAGGATGATATGCCTTTAGATATTAGTTAAGCTAAAATGGATGAATGTTCTGACTAATACTGCTACATGGTGGTTGAAAGAGAGGGAACTATTAACCCAGGTTCCAACATCCATTACTGGGTTACTATTTTGGAGTGGGGAATTGGCTGTACTGTACATTGAGAAAAGGAGTTGCTTACTAAATGTGACAATATTACATTTTGCTGCATTTAATTTCAGCCCTTGTTCTGTACACCAGTTGTTCATTTGAAAAACTTGTTTAACTAAAGGTCCTGATTCCAGATCTGGAGATCAGAGTAGTAAATGTTGAAAAGTAGAGGTCCCAGTATTTAGCCCTGGCTGGAGAACACCACTGTTTACCTTCATACTTTGTTTTTAAACAAGAAACATCTTGTATGACAGAGGCAATCTTACATTTATGTAAATAAAATTAAACCATACCAGCAAAATCTCAGTTGCAAACATTATACATTACAAACCATGCCGACACAGCAGTAGCTGCAAACATTATACATCACTTATAATATATCCAGTCATTGTCAGCCATTACATAGATCAGACAGATAGGGGTATAAAAATGCCTATGTAAACACTTCCAGGCAAACATCCCAAATCTTCTAGACTTTGTTGCATGTTTGGGAGACATACATATATCCCCACATTGTTGCTTTGTGAGTTGCTTTTCCAAGCTCTCTTCCCAATCCTTTCTAACCTCCTCTGATTGATTTTTATAGTTATTATGCAATATTTTATATGCTATACTAATTATTCCTTTCTTAACTGCAACCTTTGATGTTCTTTGTGCTTCACTGTTGCAGTCATCACACTTGGGTTATCCTGCCAGAGGTAGCCCTCCGTCGGCCCGAATACCAGAGGCTTAGTATTTCTGCGTCAGTTGCTGTTGCTCCAGGACTGACATCAGGTCATCAGTGGTATAAAAACAGGAAGCCGATGCCATTACATCAGTCTTTCTTGCTGAGGAGCAGAAGCAGTTCCCACGAGTGCCAGTTGGCCGCTACCTGAGTTTTCATTACCAAAATTGAAGTTGAAGTCTTCTAAAGCTAAGTACCCCATTGGGGATCCTTTTTTCTTGCTCTAACCGATGTCAGAAAAAGTTAACAATTGTCTTGCCTGTGGATAGCAAATACCACACCGAGATTTCCATTCGTACTGCTCACCTGTTTAGGCCCAGACCACGACGTCCCTCACTATTGGTTTTGTGCTTTGTTCAACACCAGAACTATACATTGTCTGGCCCTTATCGTAGCTAAATACTTTCGTTGTTGATCTCCGCATTCTGAAATGGCTTTGGTAAGTCATCTGACTACTGATCTTCCGAAAAAACGTAAAGGATAAAGACAGAGACAGACCGCACAGGTCCGACGATGCTTCCGTTAAGTTAGTCGCCAGTTCGCCGGTACTCAGTGAGGCGCTTTTGCAGCCCCTGATGCCTTGTTCTGTGCATCCGCAGGCCGCTGCCGAGACCCGTTCGGAGTCCGGTATGCCGCGAGACTCTTCTTTGATTATGGAACCTGTGGATGCCTCAAACTTGGATGGCTCCAGAGCTGCTGTGCAAGCACCGGCTTCTGAGGACGTTCTTCACACTACCGATATTCGACACAAACCAACGACTTCTTTCGCATCTTCAGTTTTTCCTAAAACTACCGATTTTCTAAGGCCCAGAGTACGAACTATAACTAAAAAAACGACAACCCAACCTCAAGCGCCTGCTTTCATGCTTTAATCTCAGATGCTTAAAATGGTGGAAGACCTTATCATGCTGATTAGGGGAAGCCAGCCTACCCCTGCTAAAAGGAAAAGAGACTTGTCCCCAGCAGCTTTATTTGACCAAGAGTCCGATGACTCTGAGGTTTCTGATTATGAAGACATGCCCTTATCTGTTTATGAGGATTCAGATGCAGAGGAATCCATTCCTTCTGCCTCTCCTCCAAAGGATTTTTCTTTTGGTGAAACCCTACATACCTTGAGAGAGCATTTCCATTGGGAATGCCAGGACTATCCTCAGTCCAAAAGGATACTCAGGGAATTTTTAGATTTACCACAGCACAGACCCTTAGCTATCCCTCCTGTTCCGGATGTTGTGGATGATGTTTTTATGGAATGCAGACTAACTCCTGATACTTTACCCCCTGGTCCCAGGAAACTTGACAGATACTACAGAGTCCCTGACTCACACAAATTTCTTTTCAAAAATCCTACTGCTGACCTAGAGGTCATTTCCCAAGGACCTAAAGGAATAAAAGGAACCACAGCTAAGAACCCCACCCCTTCAGACAGGGATTCCCGAGCTTTAGACAGATGGGGTAAAAAAGTATACACCTCTGCAACTCTTGCCATTAGAGCATTAAATTGTCAGTTCCACATGCTGAAATACCAGCAACATACTATGGAACTTATTAAACAAAAATTATCTACCTTCCCTGACTGTGCAGAAAATAAAGAATTACAGGAGCTTATGCATTCTGCAAGCCAAGTTAGTAAGCATACCCTGCAATGTGGGTTTGACTCCCTAGAAACATCCTGCAGGGCAGCAGTCACAGGTTCTGTACTTAGAAGTCATGCTTGGCTTAAGGAACAGACCTTGCCAGACCATGCCAAATCAAAATGATTGGACGCACCACTAAACAAAGACAATCCATTTGGCACCAAAGCAGAAGAGGTTTTAAAAAAGATGGAAGAAAAATCTAAGTCTATGCAGACAGTGAAAGACATTTTGCAAGTCCAGCCTCCAAGATTCAGTAGGCATTGCCCCTCAAAACATTGGTCCTTTCCAGCCCCCTCAAGTCCACTTCAGACTAGACATAGGGGAAGCAGACCCCCCCCAGACAGCAGTCTCAGGGTATGCAGAGATCTAAGCAATGGAGTACCTCCACTTCTAAAACAGGGAATGCTAAGCCACCCCCTTATGGAAAGAATTCACAATGACTTCTCAACTCCACCTCTCACCTCTGCCCATCTGCTTGTGCCCCTAGGAGGAAAACTTGCCTCCCATGCAAAAAACTGGGCCTGCATCACCAACAATTGATGGGTCTTCAACATAGTGTCCCAGGGGTACAAATTTTATTTCCACATGCTGCCAACCCCAAAAGGGTTCCCAGATCTTCCTTCAAAGCAGTGGGCAGAGGCACAAAACCAAGTTCATTCCCTGCTCTCCATGAGGGCAATTCAGCCTGTTCCTGCAGAACAGATAGGCCAAGGTCTCTATTCCAGACGTTTCCTGGTACCCAGAAAAGAGGGCACCTAGCGCCCAATCTTAGATCTATCCATCCTAAACACCTTCCTGGTGGTACCAAAATTCAAAATGCTCACCCTAAACCAGCTTCTCCCTGTGCTGTCCAAAGATGCCTGGTTAGCCACCCTAGATTTAAAAGAGGCCTATCTGCACATCCCAATCAGAGACTCTTGCAGGAAATGTCTACGTTTCAGGGCAGGATCTATGCATTATCAGTTCTCTGCACTTCCTTTAGGCTTATCCACTGCTCCCAGAGTTTTCACAAAATGCCTGGCTCCAGCCATTACCTTTTGCAGACAAAGAAATATTCAAATTTACCCCTACTTGGACGACTGCCTGATTCAGGCAGACAGTCAGGAAAAGTTGTTGCAGCACCTGACATTTGTAAAGGACCTACTAACCTCACTGAGGTACACTAGGTACACTATAAATGAAAAAAAATCCAAACTAGTCCCAAGTCAAAAAACTGTATTCCTGGGAGCAAGCATAGACACAGCATCCCAAATGGCATTCCTTACTCCAGAAAAAACAAGCCTATCTGACAGGCTACTTCTCTCCACTGGCCACCAGAACCCAGTTATCATCAAGGAAAATCCTGCAAGCTTTAGGGTTCATGGCCTCCTGCATTCTACTAATTCCATATGCCAGACTGCATATGAGGAAACTTCAGTGGTACTTAAAAAGGCTTTGGTGTCAACATTCTCAGGACCTGTAAACTATTATACCTATGATACCTTGTCTAAGGAAAGATTTCCTTTGGTGGGCAGCAGCATGCAATCACAACAAGGGACTTCGCTTTTCACAACCCCACGCTGCCCAGACCCTAACCACAGACACATCAGACTATGCTTGGGGTGCACACCTGTACGGCAGGTGCATTCAGGGCCACTGGAGCCCAAATCAAATTCATCTGCACATCAACCAAAAAGAGATGCTAGCTGTTCAGCATGCTCTGACAGCTTTCAGATCCCTACTCTCTCCAGGGCCTCTACTAATCAAAACCGACAACACCACAGTGATGTGGTACATCAACAAGCAGGGGGGAACCCACTCTTAACCACTCTGCAGGCTAGCCATGATCCTTTGGAACATGACCTCAGCTATGCACATTCACCTGCTTGCACAATTCCTGCCAGGCATCCAAAACTCTCTGGCAGACAACTTAAGCAGAAATATCCTAGACCAACATGAGTGGCAATTAAACCACAACACCTTCAGCGACCCAGAAATGGGGTACCCTGAAAGTGGACCTATTTGCCTCCCCCAACAACCACCAGCTCAGCAAATTCTGCACCAGAGTACCTCACAGCAAGGCCTGGAAAGTGGATGCCCTATCCTTCCAATGGGTAAACCTCTCAGTCTATGCATTGCCCCCTCTACCTCTTCTTACAAGAGTATTACTCAAAATAAGGGAGGAAAGACCGAGGGCAATCCTGATTGCCCCAGACTGGCCACGCCAACACTGGTACCCACTACTGCGCAGTCTGTCAATGTTGCCTCCATGGCACCTCCCTCAGATTCCAACTCTCCTGACTCAGCAGGAGGGAGAGTTCTTACATCCACAATTGCAGACCCTGAACCTGGCAGCCTGGCTTATTCCTTGACTTCTCCTCCAGTGGCCAGCCTAAGCAAGCAGGTCATGGATGTTATACGTGAAGCCAGATGACCCAGCACTAGAAAATCCTATGCTGACAAGTGGAAAAGGTATTGCTCCTGGATCCAGACTAAAGGAGCTGACCCAGCACAGTCCTCCTTACCTCTCATCCTGGATTACCTAGCAGACCTACTCCACAAGGGCCTATCCTTCTCTTCCATCAAAATCCATGTTCTGCCATCTCTGTACATTACAGCTCTGCATCACCTCTCTTTTCACACCTTCTCATCAAGCAGTTCCTTAGAGGGGCTAACAACTTAAGGCCACCAAGAAGAGCCCCTACCCCTGCTTGAGACCTTAACTTTGTATTGGAAAAGCTCACACCACCCCCCTTTGAGCCTGCAGCTTCAGCAGAGTTAAAATTCCTCTCTTGGAAAACAGCCTTGCTTCTGGTCATCACTTCAGCTAGAAGAGTGTCTGAGCTACAAGCACTTATGGCTGTGGAACCCTTCATCATTTTTCATGCTGACAGGGTCTCCCTCAGGACTAAGCCAACTTTCATGCCTAAATTGGTGAACAGTGTGGCTCTCAACCAATCTATTCATCTGCCCACTTTTTTCCCTAAACCTCAAAATAAGGGGGAAAGGATCCTGCATTCTTTAGATGTGCACAGACAGCTCAGATTCTACCTGGATAGGACTAAGCCCTTTAGGAAATCTGACCAGTTACTAGTCCGCTTTGCACCAGGGGCAGAAGGCAAGGCCATATCAAAACAAACCATTTCCAAATGGATAGCACACTGTATCCATTTCTGTTAGAAACACCATGGGAACCCCCCACCCCACACACAGGGGGTCAGAACACATTCCACAAGGGCAACTTCAACCCCTGCAGCCTTTCTCAAAGGGGTCCCTACTAGGGACATCCTGGAAAGCTGCAACATGGAGTTCTGTTCATACCTTCACCAAGCATTACCACCTGCCTATCTTTTCCAAATCTAGGGCAGGCTTTGCAACTGCAGTCCTGCAGGGCATACTAGCCAGCCCCAACTCTTCTTGACTGCCTCCACCCGTTCTTCAGCTTTGGGAATCAACCCAAGTGTGATGACTGCAACAGTGAAACACGAAGAACATAGTACAGTTGTTTGCACTTACTATAAATGTAGATGTTCAAGTGTATTCACTGTTGCAGTCCTGGTTTCCCACCCTCCAGCCTCCTTTTCTCTCTCTCTCTCTGTCTTACTCTCTCTTCCTCACTCTAAAGAGGGCTATTGGTATTTACTTTCTACTGGTAGTGTTATTCCACCATAACCTAGCTTCCTATTTGGGTGCTCCTGAGATTTGGGGCAAGAAAAACTGATGTAATGGCTTCAGCTGCCTGTTTTTAGACCCGAGATGACCTGATGTCAGTCCTGGAGTGACAGCAACCATCGCAGAAATCCTAAGCCTCTGGTATTTGAGCCAACTGAGGGCTATCCCTGGCAGGGTAACCCAAGTGTGATGACTGCAACAGTGAATACACGCGCACATCTACATTTATGGTAAGTGTAGACAACTGTACATTCTAGATTCTACTAAAAACTTTACCAGTGTTGGTCTTTCATTGAGGGCCACCCTATTTCTTTTTCTTTGTATATACTATGATATCAATCCTTAAAGGAAAGGCAATCTCTAACCTGCAATCCAAAGAAGTTCTTGGCTTCAACCCATTCTGTTACCTTTCCGTCTCTAGTTCTTTGACACCAATACTTTGGTTCCTTTGCCATTTTTTTCCAATAAATTCCAGCCCCCTCTTGCCTATTATCTGTATCTCTAATTGCAGTGATCCCTGTCGGCAGATTAATCACTCCCATGTTGGCTTAGTTCTTAGAAAAATTTCTGCTACTTTATGAATATGATATTCTGTATAATTATTGTTATTCTCCTTGAAGGTCTGCAGTCAAAATCCCAGTTTCTCCTTGTTTGTTTTTTTTTTTACATTGTCAAATTTGCATTTATGTAAAAGTAATCAAACTGTACTAACAAGGTCATGTTTATAAATATTACACTTCTCATATATTGCTGTATATCATATAACCTAAGCAACATTACGTACCTTATTCAGCTCCTGCCCCTTTTTTAACAAGATACAGCTTTATTAAACCAGCACTTATGATATAGGCAAGCATACATTTATATAAATGAAAACAAACCAAACCAACAGAATCCTAGTTGCAAGCATTTTACACCACAAACCATACTGACACACTTTCAGTTGCAAACATTATACATCAGTTATAATCTACCCAGTCATGTTCAGTCAAACATTACATAGCTCATTGAAGTCCTGCCTTCTTATAAACATCATTCCTTCCCTGTATGTATTGTTCCCACAAATCCCATTTTTTTCCTATGTAGTTTGCTCCTACCCTTTTCTAAATATCTGAATTCCAGTTGTTTTATCTCTGTTACTATATTCACTACTTCAAGTATAGTTGGTTTAGATTTGATTTCTGTTTTCTAGTAATTGCTGTTTTGGCAGCCACCATAATTAGACACAACAAGGCCTTATCATGTCTGGGCAATTCCAATTATGTATCATAGCTCAGAAAAATCATCTCCCTCATCACACCAATCTGCCCACCCAACATCTCTGACCATGCATCCTGCAGGGAATCCTTAAAGTTCACCAACTCACCGCACTCCCAGAAAATATGTTCCCAATCACCTCTTTCTTTCCCATCACACCTCCAATGTTTGCTGTCTACCTGAGAAAAAATTCTCTGGAGTCTACTTGGGGTATAAAAATATCTACGTAAACATCTCTAAGCAGAAATCCAAAATCTTCTAGATTTTGTTGCATATTTGGGAAACATGCATATATCCTCCCACTGTTTCTTTGTGAATTACTTATCCAGTCTCTCTTCCCAATCCTTTATAACCTCCTCTAATTGATTTTTATAGTTATCATGCAATATTTTATGTGGTCTACTAATTATTCCTTTTTTAATGGCAAATTGTGTTTTAGATTCTGCTAAACACTCTACCAGTGCTGATCTTTCATTTAGGACCCCCCTATTTCTTTCTCTTTGCCTGTATTCTGATATGATATCAATCCTTGATACGAAAGGCAATCTCTAACCTGCAGTCCATATAAATTATTGGCATCTTCCCATTCTATTATCTTTCCCTGTCTAGTTATTTGCTCCCAATAACTTGGTTCCTTTGCCAGTTTTCTCCAATACAGTCCAGCCCCCTCTTGCATATTGTCTGTATCCCTAATTAGTCATCCCTATTCTTAAGAATCTCCTTTCTCCATTCCCGTATTGGCTTAGTTCTTAGGATACTTTCTGCTACTTTATAGATATAAAATTCTGTATAATAACTGCTATTCTCCTCAAAGGCCTGCACCCAAAATCCCAGTCTCTCTTTGTTTCTTGAGCCCCCCCTCCACCATTTCATCATCATCTCTTTCCACTTTGAGTTATAATTTTCTGCTTATGCTATGTATAGGAGCCTTAACTGTGTAGCTCTGAAATGCCCCTTCAAATCGGGTAATCCTAATTCGCCCTGTTCTTTTGGAAGAATCAGCTTATCCCACTTGACTCTTTCTGTCTTCCCCTGCCAGATAAAATCCTTCAGCTCTTTATTAATTGCTATCCACAACATCTCCTATGGTTGATAAAATATGCCTGACCTGTGTATAAGACTAAAGGAACTAAAAACATTTTAACTGCTTGTATCTTACTATCAATATTCATATAACAGAGCTTCCAGTTTCTCAGTTTTTGTATTATCTTTTGTTTAGTCTCTTCCCTCATATCCTTAGCTGCCACAGCAGAATCATTTTTAATCCATACTCCTAAATACTTCATTTTATCATATCCCCATAAGTATGAATACTCCTGAACAAAACTTATATGTGGGTACATAATTTACAGCTATTACCTTTGTTTTAGTTTCATTAATTTTGTATCCTGAAAAGATTTGAAACTGTCTCAGTATGTTCCACAGCACTGTTTTTGTCAGGTATAAAATAATGTATTCTGCAAATAGAGCCATCTTTTCTTGACTACCATAACAATTATATTCTTGAATTTCTGAGTCCCTTGTTTTCTTTGCCAGTGGTTCTAAGTATAATGCAAATAACATAGGGGAGAGAGGATACCCCTGCATGTTTCCTGTGCTCAAGCAGAGATTATCAGAGAGGACCCTACCCACTTTAATTTTCACCTTCAATCCCTCATATATCTTCCTAATCAACCTTATAATTTTATCAGGGAATGCAAATGCTTTCATTGCTCTCTGCTCATACATTCCCAGCTTAGTCTGTCAAATGCTTTCTCTGCACCAAGACCCACCAACAGCAATGGTATTTTTTTCCAATCTGCTTCCCTCTGGATCATAAGTGTTCTGTTAATGTTGTCAGATGTTTGCCTCCCCTCCACAAAACCACTTTGATCCATATCTATCAATTTTGGCATCACCTTTGCCATTCTTATAATCATGATTTAGTATTGAAATGGGCCTGTATGAAGCTGGATCTGATGGATTCTTACCATCTTTAAGTATTACAGCCACCACAGCTTTCTTCCAGGATGTTGATACTTCCTCTTCTCTTAAAATACTGTTAAAACCTTTCACATCTTTATCATTTTTTTCCCTCCTAGCTTCCAAACTTCCACAGGAATACCATCTCTTCCTGGGGACTTTCCTGTAGATTGGTTATACATCACCATTTTTATCTCATCTTCTCCTGTCCTAACTGTTAGTAAGTGCGTTTCCTCTACCCTTAACCTTGGCATATTTAATTCTTCCACAAACATTCCATTTGTACCTTTTCTTTATGTCCATATTTCTCTGCTTTGTACAGACTTTCATAGGATTTCCAAAATATTTCTAATATTTCTTCAGGATCCATTGTTATCTTCCTTGTTGTAGGCTCTGTAAGCTGGGTAACTGCCCTTGCTACTTTCTGTTGCCTGAGTCGTAGTGCTAAAAGTTTTTGTGCTCTAGAGTTATTATCAAAAAACAGTTGCTTAACAGCAACATTTCTAAATTCATACATTTTATCGAGGTGATCTCTTATTTTCTCTTTAGCACTCTGCATTTGCTTCTCTGCAGTGGTACGGCGGTAGCATTGTTACCTCACAGCAAGAGGTTCTCCCATTTGATTCTCAGCTTGGCTTGGGCATGCCTTCTGTGTGGAGTCTGCTTGTCCTCCCCGTGGTTGGGTAGCGTTCGAAAGACATGCGTGCGTAAATGGGTGTGCCTACATTGAGGGTTGGCGTCGAGCCGGCACCTCGGCGTTTCATAAAAAAATCTACTTCCAATCATTAGCGGACCGGAGTTCTGCTGTGGCGACCCCTTACCGGGAAAAAGCCGAAAGACAAACAACAACAACAACTTGTTCTCTGAGATTCCCCCTATTTTGCAATACTTTAACAATGGTCAGTCCCTCTAAATAATAATTGTTACTTCTTAACTGTATCTCCCTTTCTTTTATTTCCACCCTATTTTTAAACTCCACTTTAATTTTATCCCACTCCCTAGCTATATTTTTAGAAGAAGTTTCTATCTTCACTAATAGCTCATGAATAATTTCCACTACCATTCCTTAAATTCCTCTCTTTTCAACAGATGGGAAAGCGCCAGTGTCTCATTTTTATTTCATTACCCCGTGTTTCTATTTTAGTTATTTTTGGTGCAAGATCTGAAATAGTTATTGTGTGCATATCAGATCCTTCAA
>NC_056744.1:109497169-109529669 GCF_019279795.1 Protopterus annectens
ACACAGACTCCAAAATGTTAGTTTTATATAACACTTTTGCCAGCGAAGAATGTAGACTCAAATTGAACACATCAAAAGATTGAGATTTCTTTATATTAAGTGGTAACTTATTCCATAAGAATACTATAATAAGGTTAAGACTTGACCACTAAAGGACGGATAAGGATTTTGCATTTCTACTGTTACTCATGCATTTGAGATTGAAATACAAATAAACTTGTGAGCCGCTGTTGGTGTCCCCGCACCTCCACTGCACACTTACAATATGCCATCTTTATGCAGGCTCAGCATACACTTTGTACAGCTGGAGATAGCATTTTGGTTTTCAACACCAAATACTCATGTGTGAGACCAACCCACTTCCATTTTCCAGAGATAGGACAGCCATCTGTTTGACACTCGATATTGTCTTTCTTGGTCGACTCTTCAGGTGTTGAGTACAGTAGTCCAACACCACTACCCTGAGTCATAGTCAGGGATACACCCTCTTTCTCAGTAGAATTGTCTTACTCAATAGTTTTCTTTTCTTCCCTGTCTTTCTGATGGCTGATATAAACCAGGCTGATTTAATTGCGGCGAAGGCAGTAATGCAAAGAAGTGTAAACAGTGTTTTTTTGCATTGGTTCCTTTGTACAATAAACATGTAGACCTTCTGTTATTTAAGCCCTCACAAGGCTGCAAATTTGAACATGGTGTGCAACACCTAAAAACCCACATTAAAACCTAATTGTGTTAAAATATTGCACTGTAGCTCATTTACAACCATTGGGCCTGCCTTCATTCCTGTATTATAGGTTCATAGGTTCATAGGTTTATACTAGGCTATCTGCCCTAAGGCATTTATAAGCCTAGCCCAAATTATTGTGGCTTACGCCACCCCTTATATGAAAAAATACTGTGCCCATTAGTTTGTTGTGCCTCTGTCCAGCAGTGACCCAGAGATGATTCCCGGGGTAAACCTACGATCTCCCATCCACAGGTCTAGATTTCTCTTGAACAGAGTCAGCGAGGTGCTCTGCCTCACATGGACCGGGATTTTATTCCACAGCATAGGGAGTCTCTGAGTGATAAATCTATCCCTCCAGCATGTCCTATTTATATCCGTGCTAAGGTTTAAGTCGCTTGCTCTAGTGGTTTTGGTGGATTTGGATTTTTGAGGTGGAGCATGTCCATTAATTCCGGGTTGGACATGGCCTTGTATGTCAGGCACATGTCACCTCTGAGCAGACGGTATGCGACTGAATAGAGCTGGAGTTTCTTCAATCTGGCAGCATATGACAGATTTTGGAGTCCCTTTATCCTTTTGGTGAGGAACTTTGGGGTCTCTCCAATTGCTGCAGATGTCGGGTGAGATACATCCCGAATGGGGCATTGTACTCGATCATTGGTCTGATAAGTGAAGAGTACAGGGGAACAATGACCTCACTAGATCTGGATGTGAATCCCTTCATGATCAGGTGGGCAATGTAGAAGGTCTTTCTAACCACTTTAGCAATGTGAGTGTCAAAAGAAAGGCCACTGTCAACCTGGGTCCCCAGGTCCCTGATAACCTCTTCTGTGCTTAGTGGATTGCCACCTATATGGTAGCTTGGGGTTACCTTGTTTTTCCCGAAGGGTATGACTATACATTTTTTGGCGTTTAACTTCAGGCCATGGCTCTGGCCCTCCTATATTCCATGACTCATTAAACAAATTGCTTAGCCATCTGACTCACATTTAGATGTGCCAAGTGGAACCTACCTGTTCATAAAATATAAGATTAATGCTTGACCTGTGAGGCTGAGGCTGTGTAACCTCTCAGGTATTTATATGAGTTAGGGGGTGCAAGGGGGCACAACATTCCCTATGCATTGGATATTGGGGTGGGGGGCTTTGAACCCCATGTAAAATCCTGTTATTGGAAACCTGTCTGGTCTGTCAGGCAAAACCTATGGGACTCAATAGAGGGGGTCAATGACTGATTATAAACTACAATGCTAGGAAACAATAGCTGCCATGTCGGTCTGTTTTGTTGGAAGCAATATATGCACATAGAGGACTCAGTGTGCTTGCTATTTAAGTACCTGTTTTGGTCTGAGAACTGTGACCTGATGACTTGTTCAGAGCTAAAAGCATTAAGGTGCCTGCAAATATCCCAAGAACATCAGGCTTGATTGTAAGCTTGATTTTAAGCTCTGTTTTTTAAAGTATAGCTAACTAAACAATCCATTTATGCTGTACTGATGAGGTGACTAAACAGACCAAAACATGCATGCCTACAGCTAGCGGGGTTTGGTTTTATTGTCCAGAATTATCCATAAAGACTTAAAAAGTAAAAATTAAAAAGTCATGGACATTCAGAAGCTATGTAGATGAAACACCGGTGTGTCCTTTAGGAGTCATTAGCATATATTCCATGGCTCTCCACTACGGGAAATGTAAGGTATTACACAGAGAAAATTCTAGCTTGGCTGGGTCTCCTTTGCAGATTTTACTGAATAGTTTGCCTGAGTGGCTTTTTTACCCTTTGGTTTAAAACTAAAATAGTTCAAAGAAGTTTGATAACTCACAGTTCCCCTCAGTCTCATTTACACCAAATGCGAAGGCCTTCCATTCTTGTGTCTTGGGTACTGCTTCTGACTGTCTTCCTCCAGGCCCCATGGTCTCCCTGCCTGGGCTGAGTTGTCTCTCTAAATCTGTTGAATTTTTCTCTTAAATAGGCCTATGCCTGGGTATTAGACTCTTACCTTGTATGACTGTGCTATACAGGCCCTTGCCTGAGTATCACGCTTTTGTTTATATAGCTTTCGTGTACCAGACCCCTACCTGTGTCGGTCTGTAATCCCTCTACACCAAAACACAAACTTCTCTGCTGCTTCCACCTTCCATTCTCTTTCTGGAGAAGTATCTTACTTTGGCACCACTTACAGGCCATCTCATTACATGACAGATTTCCCATATCTCTCTCTGGCTTTCCCTATAAGCAGTTTTATTGAAAAACATTAAACGATAGGTCTTACAACTCCAGTATGTTACAATACACATTGAAAAACATTAAACAATAGGTCTTACAACTCCAGTATGTTACAATACACACACACACACACACACACGTGTATGTATGCCCATATATGAATGTTTATGCTTATAAAACGCCATAGCCTCTGACACAGTAAATGTAGGCAGTAACTCTATATAGAGTGTGACAAAATCAGCACTGAAGTACACCACTGGTGCAACTTACATATGGACACAGTGTGTGAATAAGGAGTTTACTGTTAAACAGTAGCATATTGTGGCAACAGTTGTAAAATGTACACTACCAGTTTTGATGTCTCTGTCAAACATATACAGGTGCAACTTCAGTACTGTGGAAGGAGTCACATTCAATCCAATGGAGCTTAGGAGGTTTGCACTGCATCTTCCAATGGGCGGAGTCTAAGACTTTTGACAGAATCAAATTACGTCCTTACATTTCAAACAAATGTTCATATCTCTAGAACCATAGGGATTATGAAAGAAGTATAAATGGCAAACTCTTCAGTGCAAACTATTTTTATAGTGTTAGAATTCTTTAGGTTCTAGGTCTTAAACCAAAATTTATAAATCACAGTGAATGTGGTAACTATTACATTTTTAATATTTTGTAAACAACTTGCAATATCTCAGCAAGCATTCACATTACACACATACTGTCAGCAGCATTTTAGTCATCTAGCTGAGAGCTTTTATATGAGGCTAAGGAGTTCTGTCTGTGTTACTTGGCTGTTGAGATGTAGAGATATTTAAAAAATGTGAAAATTATATCTATGTAAATTAAAATCATAAAAACAACAGTTTATATCCATCTATCTGCACTAGACAGAGGTCAAATATTAATGCAGTTGAGTTTGCCATTGTGTAAGCTTTAAGATGAACTCTTTTAAAACCTTGGACATAGCATGGTTTTGGAAATATTGATGCAAATATGAACAAGCACTATTTGTCACCTAGAGACTTTACTAGGAGTTAACTGCAGATGCACCTGGAGGCGTCACTCAGTAAGTGAAGTAACTTGCAGGTAGTAAATGGACTTTAAATAAACCATTCCAGAAAAGAATTACACATTAGCTCTTTTAACTTTGCTTCTCTTGTGTCTTTCAAGAATCAGATGTGCAGAATATTAAAAGGGATTATTGGATGTTTGTAACTGGTATTTCATTGTAGCTTTTAAGAAAATAAGACTCAGGGCCAGATTTACGAAAGCTTGCACAGAGTTGTAGAATAGTGTAAGACGTCAAACAGGCAGTATGTCTGCCGTGCGATCCAGGAACAGCAGGCAGGGGAGTGCACGAGAGCTGCCAAAGCTACTCTTGCACGGACAGTGTCATGGTATGCAAATTACCTCATTCGCTGGTGAAAGCTATGCAAATGAGGTAAATTTGTGATCCAGGAAACAATAACCTGTCCGTGGAAGATTAGTGTTATCTGCAGAAATGTACTCCGTTGGTAACAGAGTACCTTTCTGCAAATAGCTAAACGGAGCTATGACAGCTCCAAATAAAGGATGCATACAGTTCAGGAAGCATGCCAATGGCCAAATATAAGGCCATTGGCATTTATAAATGTTTAAAAATATAAAAATATAACTTTTTTTCCCCCTGACCTCCGATGTTTAGGCATAGTGCAGCACTGCGCAAACGTGGGGTGCTTATAAAAACAAGAAAATAATTAAAAAAAAGCCAAAAATAGGCATTTTCACTAAAAAGCTTATTCTGCTATGCAGGTGAATGGCAGGCTGAAGACAACATGGCCACTGAGTAGTGGTTGCTAAGGGGGGGGAAGCTCAGTGTCAGAGATATAACCATGCATTAGTAGGCAATCCTATGCAAATGAGGATAAGGATGGTGAATCCCAATTTTTCCCAGCATGTGAGCCATGCCCCAAGAGTGTAAGCATAGGAGTAGGTGAGTAGTAGAGTAGAATATAGGTGACATCATGAGGGGGTGTGTCAGACAGGCTGTAAGCTAATTGGAGCACAGTGGCTTATGTTTGCTTTGAGTTGCTCAGGTTTGCAAGAAGCGTGCCTACAGTTGTCCTATTTGAAAAACTCAAACCAAAGGTGCACAATGTTAAAAGATAGGAAACTCCTTGCAAACATGCACACAGTGTGTGTGTGCGCGTTTGTGCAGCACTTCCCCCCGGGCGGAAACAGAAAGGCAAAAGGAAGGAAAGGAAGTAGTAGGAAGTTAACCAAGGAGAACAAACAGAGCTGCCAGGTGAAATATATCAGAATCAGCCAATTACACAGGCAGCAGACTAGCCCAGCCCAGCACTTTAAACTCTGCAAACAGCATTCCCCCCTGTTTTTTCCCAAGAATTCTGCAACACTGCAGCATACAAAGAGGGAAAACTTAAAAAGCTTAAGTCAGACAAAATGTTAGGGGCTGCTCTTGCTATCATAAACCAACATGTGCAAGGTGCTGAGGGTGGTGATGTTGTGAATGCTGCTGAGCAACCCACAGTGGGGAGACGGAGAAGAGTGTACAGACCCAGGGTAACCTACCAGGGGCTACATGAGCTGGAGATAGTGGAGTGCTATAGGGTGGACAGAGACCTTCTGCAGCAAATTGTTGAGCTGTGCCGGCCATGCCTCACACACAGAACCAACAGAGGGGAACCCATCCCAGTGGATACCAAGGTATGTGTTAGCATAAGAATTCTAGCTACAGGTACCTTCCAGAGACCAACTGGTGATATGATGGGGATTTCACAGGCATCAGCATCCAGGGTACTCCACCAGATCCTGGATGCCATGTCAGCACATGCTTGTGAGCACGTATATTTTCCCAATTCCTGTGAGGCATTGGCCAGCAATGTGCGTCTTTTCCACCAAATAGCAGAATACCTTGAGGTAGTGAGTTCAATAGACTGCATGCACATATGCATCAAAGCACCACCCAGTGAGCGGGGTAGGGTATACATCAACCGCAAGGGCTTCCCCTCCATCAACTGCAAGGTCGTGTGTGATGCCCAGGGCATAATAATGAATGTATGTGCTGGCTGCCCTGGAAGCTATCATGATTCCCACATCTGGCATCTGAAGCAGCTGTACCAGAGATTTGCCAATGGGGACATCCCTGATGGTCACCTAGTGGGGGATGCTGGATATGCACTGGAGCCCTGGCTGATGACACCCATCAGAAATGCACATACACACCTGAACAAGAACTCTATATTGAGGCACATGCACAAACAAGAAACATAATTGAGTGTGTGTTTAGGATGCTCAAGTCACGGTTCCGGTGCCTGGACACATCTGGTGGAGCCTTGAAATACTCACCAACTACATGTACCCAAATTGGTATGGTATGTGCCATGCTACACAATATGATCCTGCGGAAACAACTGCAGCAGGAACAGCATGGGGCAGGGCCAAACAGCCCCCCATCATTGCCAAGGCCTGCACAGGCACAGCGTGACTTGGAGGAGGAACAACCTGAGCCTGCCCCAGTAGGCAGAAGGAGGCATGCCCAGTATGCCTTGGCCTTGGCAAAGAGGCAACACATAGCACATACACTGACTCAGTAGGAACCCTGGAAATGACACCTCTTTCTGACACGCACATACAGTAAAAGGGATGCCTAACTTGACACTTCCTGTTTTCAAACATGTATAGGGAGTGTACTATGTGCATCCAACATAGGCAGCCCTGCAGCACCACCTGAAGCATGAGTGCCCCATTTTAAGCAATATAAAGCACTGCTAAGCACATTTTACCAGTATTGAGAATATTTAAATACAATTGGGCGTAGCTGCGCACCGCTAACCAGCGCAATGTCGGGCAACGTTGGGCAAGATCGAGCAAAGTCGGGTAAACACGCTCACACTTGCTTTACTGTTCCTTAACCAGTCAGGTCTGCCCAGCAGGAAAATAAAAAGCAATGACAGGGCTCGAACTCAGGATACTGTGCACTATAGTCACAGTACTGAACCACTAAGCCATGACAGCATTTCACTGGCACAGACACAACTTAAGTCACTCACACATACCAGTTGGGGGGGTCACATACCTAACAGTCACAGCCAGCAGGACAATTGTAGACAAACGCAAACACAAACAAATGCTGTATCATGCCCTCTGAAGAGCCATACGAGTAACCTCCCCCCAGGCCTGTGCAAACAGATAACAGCAGGCCAGGCAGTGTGATGTGGGTTGGGTAGGCTATGAAGTCAAAAACTAATATGCATGTAATTGGAAGCTAAGGTCTGTAGTACAGTGGTATGCCTCAAGCCAGTACGATAGGCAACAGTACAGACTGAAATGGAGTACCTGACATAGCAGTGCAGGCCTAGCAAATGTGTATAAGTGTCAGGTGTACCCCTCATCCTATGTACACTCACAGTAACAATCAGGTGTGCCCCCACGGGTAGAAATGTACAAATAATAGCTATCCCCCCTGTATGTAGAAATGCTGATAAGTCTATGCAAATTGACTCATGGAAGCCCTGCAGGCACACCATGCATCCTGTCAATGTACTACACAAAGGTGAGCCTTGAAGTAAAAACCAACTTGATTTTTCACACACATATGGTATATATGCCCAGAGTGGGCATGCTCACACACACAAACAAATTTAGCAAATTTCAGTCAGCAACATACTGAAAGTTCATAATGGGCATGCTCACACACTTAAACAAACAAAGCAAATGTCAGTCAACAACATACTGAAAGGTCATACTGGGCATGCTCACACACCATGTCTGAGTGCAGCAGTGGGCCACACATATCTGGCAGTAGCAGTTCTTAATCCAGACACTTGTCACTTTTCACCAATCCTGCCTTGCGCACACAGTGATATGAAAACAGACCCATATAATATATTGGACCCTTGTCATAATTAAACTATGTACTACAAGTACTAAGTTGTTCAAAGAAAGTGAAAATCCAAAGAAGATCAATAAATCTCCGATCAGTATCATCAAGAAACAATGAGCACTCCTAACATTATCCAAGCCATGTTCTGGCAAAAATATCACCAAAGAGTCCATAGAGAACCATATATGTTCTGAGTCAGTGCAAAGTGTAAATGAATACATATACATGACTGATATTGCCAACATCTTGTCAGACAGGTTCATGCATATTTACCCCCCTCTCACTGACAAAAGGGCCCATTACCATACCTGGAGATTGTGAAAAGCCAGAAATCACATATACAATGGTTAAACAGCTCTATCCAAACCTAAAAACATGGTGTCTGTGGGATGACACGGTGTCCCTGGCTGTGTCATATGTGAACTCCAAAACAAACAGACCCTGCATCTGAACAGTCTGTTGAGACTCACCCTCTGTACAGGATATGAAACTGTTGAATGGGTTACAGCAACAGGTGCACAACAGACCATGGGAACTATTGTCTTATAAGCCTAATAAGCCTGATCTGCTAGGCCATGGAGTCCATCATTATGGAACTCATAAACAGAGCTATTGGAAGCCTACAAACACCCAACCCTACCCATTTTGGTTTGGTCAGGAGCAGATCATGGCCCCTAAACCTGCTAGACAGTTTTCAAGGCAGTTACCCAGGACATACATCAATGAAATGAGCTCCACATGGCCTGCATAGACCTTGAAAAGCCCTTTTCCAACATCCCACACACGTGGTGTATCCACAAAGTCAACAACCTGTGCATAAACACGTATGTCATCTGATGGATTGCCAACTGGGGCACAGATAGATCCCACAAGGTAAGAATTGTGGTCTCCCTGTTGGACTGTGAGCTGGTAACAACTGCTGTCCCCCATGGCTCAGTCCTGGGACTCCTCCTGTCTAGTGTATACTTTTCAGAAGTACAGTCAAACACACAAGGGCTATGGTTAGCAAAGTTTGTGGATGACTGCAAAAAGGTTGTCATAATCGATGTTTGGGACAACAGAGACATCCTTAAAAAGGGTCTCAGTCAGACAGATGTGGTGTCAAAATTATGGCCTCGAGCTACAGTCATACAAATACCACATGGGTGACAACACCCTAAATATGGAGGTAATAATACGGGATCTATGGACACGTGGATAGTCATCTCTACGTCTAGAAACACATTCACAAAGTGGTTAGAAAATCATGCTATGTGTTCCCACAAATTGCCAAGGTCTTTGCATGTAGGTCAAAGGAGGTTCCCTCTACTCATCAGTCATCAGACCTATCAGAGAGTATCACGGCACACTTGCGATGAATCTGACTAGGCACCTTCAGCAGCTGGAAAAACCACTGAAGTACCTTAACAAGAGGATTACTGGCCTCAGACAGTTGACCCATGCAACAAGACTGAAGTTAACTCAGTCTGTACTCTGTTGCATACTGTCTACTCAGCCAATCTCTGCCCAACAGACAGGTCTATGTCCAATGCAGAACAGATGTACATGTTCTATCTGAAGTAAACCCAAGCTCACTGTGCCACATGCTCTAGTGATATCATCATCACAACAATAAATAGAACATGTTGGAGGGATACATTACTAACTCACAGACTTCCCTTGCTTTGGAACAGGCTCCCAACTGACATTAAGCTGAGTCCCTCACTTACACTCTTCTAGAGGAGCCTTGATGAGTGTATGTGAAACTGAACTGTCACACCATGGATCACTACATCAGCTCTACTAGACAGAGGCCTAGGGAACTAACCCCATGTGTGGTGATAGCTGCACACTCTGGCCATACTAATATATACCTTCAGGCAGATAGCCTATTACCTACCTATGTACCTATATATATGTAGGGGGAACACAGTATAATAAGCCAAAGATGGATGGGCAGAGATGTGTGTAAGAGGGTGACCATGACAGGGAGCCATCCAGGACTGTCCCACCCAGCACACATCCCAATGGCACAAAAGACATGAGGTGCACATCTCACCCACTGTACATAATAGCCACCAGTATCTGTAAGCATTACAGTGTATGTGGTCCATGTGCCTGCTGTACAACATGACTGTACAATGAAGTACACATCTTCTATCTGTAGACATGTACCTGTCACATAGGTTCATAGGTATGTAGTAGACTATCTTCACGAAGGCATATATTAGCCTAGGCAAGTTGTGCAGCTTTCACCACCCCATTGGGTAGTCTCCTAAGCCCTAGTTCTAATAGTCTGTACCCTAAGCCCCTTTCTAGTGGGGCTGCTGATGTGATGCCTGGCTTGAATTGTCTGTTTCCCATCCACTCATCAAGGTTCCTACTAAAGAGTGTCAGCGAGGGGCTCTGTCTGATGTACATTGGGACTCTGTTCCACAGTAAGGCAAGTGTCTGGGATGGTACTCTATCCCACCAGCATGTTGTATTCATTGTTCTGGTGAGGTTCATATCCCTGGAGTGTGTAGTGCGACTCAATTTTGTTATCCGTAGATGGAGCATGTTCAACAGTTATGTGTTGGCTCTGTATGTTAGGCAGAGTGTGCCTCTCAGTAGGCGGTACGCAATGGAGAACAGATTTAGTTTTACCAGTTGTGTTGCATAACACAACTGTTTGAGGCTAGTCATCCTCTTGGTGGGATACCTCTGTGGTCTCTCCAGCTGCTGGATATATTTAGTTGAGTACATCCAAAATGGTGCATTGTACTCAATGATGGGTCTGGTGACTTAAGAGTAGAGGGCCACCACTACCTCTTTTGATCTTGATGCAAACCCTTTGTTGATTAGGTGGGCCACATAATATTTCCTAATCACTTTGGCAACATGGTTGTCAAAGGAAAGATGACTATCTACTCATGTCCCCAGATCCCTTATTACCTTGTCAGTTTTTAGGGGGTAACACCTATGTGGTAGTTTGTGGGTACTTTGCTTTCCCCAATGGGGATTACTATGCATTTTTTCACATTGAACTTGAGGCCATGATTCTGACACCACACATCTGTCTCATAGAGTCCCTTCTGGAGAATATTTGTGTCATCCAGGGAATCTATTATGGCAAACACTTTACATTTCCCAGCAAAATTAGTCAACCACAACCCTCCTGTGTTGGCATGTACTTTTGACAAGTCTATACCAAACAGGAGGGACCCCAGGACTGAACCCTGGGGGACACCAGTTGTTACCGGTGTAGAGTCTGACATGTAGCCAGCAACTCTTAATTTGTGGGATCTATCTGTGAGCCAGTCTGCAATCCATCTTGTGATGTATGGATTCATGCCCAGGTTGGTGAGTTCATCTATGATACCTGACTGGGGAATGGTGTCAAAGGCCTTAGCAAGGTATAGGTAGGCTGTGTGGAGCTCATTTCAATCATCTGTAGCCTGGGTAAGTGTCTCAAAGAAATCCACCCATTTCAGGAGGCGTGATCAGCATTTAATGAAGCCAAACTGGGTGTGCTCAACTGTGTGAAGGTTCCCAATGTCTTTATTGTTGACTTCCATTATGATTGGCTCCATTGCCTTGCAGATCAGACTCGTCAGGCTCATAGAGCATGAATGCCAAGGGTCTTTTGTGGCCCCACCCCTGTGGAGTGGGAAGAATGTTGCTGTGCAACATTCTAGGGTACATATCCTGTAGAGAGGATGTAGAGAAAGGTGTAGATATCCTTGATGAATATGGATACATCCCCACCCTATGTGCTATGATCCAGGTTCTGATGCTGGAAGGTATGGAATGAGTAGTATCCTGGTAGTGCTGGTGTGGTCTCTGGAGCCTTGAACTAGGTTTCTGTTACTGCACAGATATCAGTATTCTCCATACTGAGAAGTGCCTCGTGTGTGTGCATTTGGAGGCTGAGACTTCTGGCAATAAGTAGCATTTAGCTCACTTTGTGGTTATTTGTGTTGCTTACGGGGTTTGGTTTGTCCTGAGTGACCGGTGTTCCACACCTGAAGTCAATGCCTCATTGGTCCGATCCAACCATAAGCTAATTACCCTACATGTCCACATTTTGCCCCCACCCCCCATTAAGGAAACCATGTTAAAACATTTCTACAAAGCCAAATTCATGCTTCTTAAGACAGAAGTGGTGAACTTCATGACACCCATGCAGATAGACAATACAGTTACGACTACTGAATCCTATGCAATTGCACTTTATAAGCACTTACATGAGTGCATGGATCGTGCTATCCCAAACAGAACCAAGACCCTATCCTCCAAGAAAAGGAAGTCAATCTGGTGGTCCCCTGCCATAAACAAACTGTACAACAGAAGGAAGAAACTGTTGCAAAAGAGGGTAAAATGCCATGAGTAGAGGAGCTCCCTGGTCAGCCTCAGTAAGAAGCTGTGATCCCTGATAAAATCCTCCAAAGCTAGTTATGAAAACAAAATCACCACAGATTCTAAAGACAACCACAAAGCATTCTATAGCTATGCCAAGAATCTCAATGGCAACACTCAGATCTGCTCTGAGTTACAGCACAATGGCACTAAACATACAGACCCAACTGATATAACCAACATCCTGGCAGATAGGTTCAGTGCTAACTTTACCCCCTCTCACCCATGAAAGACCCCATCTCTATACTGGAAGAATGCAAAGTTGCTGTCATCATGGCTGCACAGGTAAAAACCACACTCTCCAAAGCCAGGAACACAGCATCCATGGGACCAGACAACATCCCAGGCTGCATTCTACATGAACTACAGAACGAACTGGCACCACACCTAAGTATCATGTTCAATCATAGCCTCACCTCAGGCTTTGTGCCTGCTGAATGATGATGGTTATCCCACTACAGAAGGGGGGAGTCACCACGGACCCTAGGAACTAGCACCCCATTAGCCTGATGAACCTGGTCTGCAATGCCATGGAATGTATCATCATGGAATTTATAAACAAAAACATTGGTAATCTCCAAACTCTGGACGACAACCAGTTCGGGTTTGTAAAAGGCAGATCATGTCTCCTAAACTGGATAGACTTCTTTGAGGCAGTCACCAAAGACGGAGACAAGGGTAAGGTGGTTCACACAGCCTATCTAGATCTTGCCAAGGCTTTCGACACCACACCATCCACCACTCTGGAATTATAGATAAACTCACTAAACTAGGTATAAATCCCTATGTCACAAGATGGGTTGCCAACTGGCTCACTGACAGAACCCACACTGTGAAAGTAGCAGACTCCAAATCCGACTTCAGACCAGTGACAAGTGGAGTACCACAGGGTTCAGTCCTGTGTCCTGTCCTGTTTGGTATTTACTTCCCTGAGGTACAGGCTAACACAGAAGGTCTTTGGCTAATGAAGTTTGCAGATGACTGCAAACTAGGAGCCATAATCAAAACTACTAATGATGTGGACATCCTACAAAAGGGCCTCACTTAGACAAATGCCTGGTGTCAAAGCCATGGCCTCAAGATCAATGCCAAAAAGTGCATTGTCATCCCCTTTGGTAAAAACTTTGTACCCATGAACTACAACATAGGCAGTAGTATACTTAACACCGAAAGTGTGATAAGAGACCTTGGGACACAGGTGGACAGTAGTCTCTTCTTTGATAATCACATCGACACAGTAGTCAGGAAATCCCTCTACGTGGCACACCTCATCACAAAATGTTTTCTCATGCAGAAAAAAAGAGGTCATTGTTCCCCTCTACTCATCACTCATTAGATCCATTATAGAGTACAACGCCCCTTTTGGTATGTACCTCACAAGACATTTGCAACAACTGGAGAGGCCGCAGAAATACCTCACAAAGAGGATTACTGGCCTCAAACACATGCCCTACACAGACCATCTCAAAACACTCCAGCTTTACTCTGTCGCATATAGCCTACTCAGAGGTGATCTCTGCCTAACATACAAAGCCATGTCAAACACAGAGCTGTTGGACATGCTCCACTTAAAGAAATCCCAATCCCTCAGAGCTACACACTCTAGGGACCTAAACCTTGTCACCACAATAAACAGAACATGCCGGAGGGATAGATTCCTGTCCCAGAGACTTCCCATACTCCAGAATAAACTACCTATCTATATCAAACAAAGTTCCTCATTAGCACTCTTCAAGAAAAATCTTGATGATTGGAAAGGAAATAGGAAATTTACCCCGGGGATCACTTCTGTGTCTCTGCTCGACAGTGGAACAGGAAAATAAATTTCTTGGGTGGCAAAAGCCAGGGTACCTTTTTGGCTGGGCTTGTATATCCCCCAGGGCCAATAGCCTAGTACCTACTTATGAACCTATGAACCTTTGAGACTTGCCTTAAAAAGGTAATATGGGGACAGCAAGAGCCTTGGCCAGTATTCAGAAGCATAGGGGCGACAGGTGCATACCATCTGTAGTGAAGCAACAAGGCTCGTCTATCATGTCATCACAGGCTGACAGAGACTGGATCCCCTTTGAATGACACCAGAAGTTCAGCCAATTGTTGAAGTTTATCGTCTTTCTGTTATATTGTAGTATCATGTAAGTGAAGGTAAGATGCTACTCAAGGTCATGGTCATACCAGCCTGGGCTACATGATCATAGAGCTACTATATATCTCTTGTCGTGTTGTCCTGGGAGGTATGTCTCAGATCATTCACACTGACATATACAAAGAACACATCATGTATGTACCTGTTCTGGAGTGATGTAAGTGCTTGTGTTATGTGGCGGATCATAGCACCTGACAGACAACTGACAGTAACCTTCCCCTTGTCCAGCCGAGTGAGTGGAAAATCTGTGTGCCTGACTATAAAGTCACCTATTACTAGTCTGTTGGGTATGTTGTTTTGCCTTAGGGCCTGTTGTGAGGCACACTGCTTTTGTGTATTATGTGTTTTCTGGCGTGTGTTTGGAGGTGCATGTTGCTTGCTTGTCTGCTTAGGGGGACACTCTCTCTTTTTCAGAGTAATATTTGTATGGTAATGTGTATTTATGTGTGTGTTTTGCTGGTGCTTATATTGTAGGTCTATGTGAGACAATTAGTGTTGTGTTTGTATGACCTTACTCCTCCTGACTGTATTGTCCAGTATTGGATTGACAGAGCTTAGCCACTGGTTTGACCCTGTGTGTGCCAGCATGTGGTGCATTAAACCATATATGATATGGTCATGGCCTATGCATACAATACACTCACAATACACGTAGTATGATAAGCCTGCTGAGGTTAGCAAATGTGAAAAAAAACTTTAGGCAAACTGTCAGCAAGTAATGTCTGTATTGCACCCTGTAACTCCATATTGCTTGCTGAAGTGTAAAGACATACTTAGTTTGGATTAAGAACCCCACACTTGCCAATTGTGTGTGTGTGTATGTCTGTCTCTCCCTGGGGAGAGAGCAACCTTTTTGGAGATTGCTCACACCCCTTAAAAGTGGTATACTCATCTTTGTCAAGTCTGATGATGTCACCATCCTACAAATATACCTGTGGAAAGGTGAAATCCCAGTAATGTATATAGCATGTCATGTAAATGTGTACTGCTGTAGTATCATAATGTAGCTAGGTAGGGTTTGAATCCTGTACTTGCCAACTTTGAGTGTGTGTGTCTCTCTGGGGAGGAACAACCTTTTTGGAGAATACTCACACCCCTTAAAAGTGGTATAATCATCTTTGGCAAGTTTGATGATGTCACCATCCTACAAATATACCTGTGGTAAGGTGAAATCTCAATAATGTATATAGTGTGTCCTGTAAATACATACTGCTGTAGTATCACAATGCAGTTAGGTAGGGGATTGAATTCTCCACTTGCCAACTGTGTGTGAGTGTGTGTGTGTCTCCCTGGGGAGGAGCAACCTTTTTGGAGACTACTCACACCCCTTAAAAGTGGTATACTCATCTTTGACAAGTCTGATGATGTCACCATCCTACAAATATACCTGTGGAAAGGTGAAACCCCAGTAATGTGTATAGCGCGTCGTGTAAATGCATACTGCTGAAGTAATGTACTTAGGAAGGAGTTTGAATCTCGCACTTGCTGACTGTGTGTGTGTTCCAGGTGTGTGACACCGTTGGTCAATGTGGAGTGGGTTTTGATTTTTCTAGTGTATGACATATCACAATGACAACTGTATGTGCATTACACATGTAAGGTAGCTGTGGGGCAAAGCCATATACATACATGTGACCTCAATTATTTCATAGGTGGGTACAATACTTTCTCCATGAACGCATCTGTTATCTTTGCCAGAGCGTGCTGGCACTTTCCAGACCTTGGGTCACTTCTGTATGCTAGTGACAAGCTTAGCCACTGCAATGATCCCTGGGCTACGTCTTCTGTTTCACATCCACTCATCACGGTTTCTATTGAAGAGTTTGAGTGAGGGTTTATGCTAGAGGTATATTTGAATCGTGTTCCAAAGCAAGCAAAGTCTGGCAAAGATGACTAATCATCATAGGTGTGCAACAACCTCTGTGGATCTGCATGCAAACCCTTTATTGCTTATGTGCTCCACAGAGGGATTTCCAAAACCCTTTGGTAATGTGATTATCAAAGGAGAGATGACTAAACACCTGGCTCTATGTATACATTAGTACCTGTTCCACATTTTGGGGGCTACTATCTATGTTGTACTCTGGGGATACTTTGTTTTCTAAAAGTGAATAACTATGCTTTCTTTGGCTTATAGCTTTACAGCATGAGTTTGACACCAGGTATCTGTCTCTATGATACCCTTTTGGAGGATATGTGTTTGTCATCTGGAGAATAAAGTATAGCCCACAGTATGCATTTTCATCAAACAAGGGCAGACATATCCTTACTGTGTTTGCTTGTACCTAAGAAAGCTATATGCCAAACAGGAGTGGTCCCAGGACTGAGTGCAGGTGAATACCACTTGTTACTGGCATAGAATTGAACATGGGGGCTGCATATGTTACTGTGTGTCCTCCATCTGTGTGTCAGTTGTCAATCCATCATCTAACAATCATTTATGGTCAGTCTGTTGATGTTATGTATACCAGAATGTGGGATGGGTATGAATTGCTGGTGAGCTATAGCTTGGCTGTGTGGACCTCCCCTCCCTCACCTATATCCTTGTTAACTGGTTTGAAGTCTACTAGGTGTAGGAGCCATGAGCTGGCCTTTAGAGAACCTAAGTGGGTATGGTGCAGTGTTTGCAGGTTCATAATATCTCTGTTAATGAGTTCCATAATGCTGTGCTCCATAGGCTTCCCGATAACATTTGTCTGGCTTATAGGGTGAGATTTTCCAGGATCTGTTGTAGTTCTACCCTTAATCAATTTATGTTAACATTTGCACTAGGTGTGATGATGGTGGACAGGTTTAGGAATAAGCCCAGGTATGAAGGTTAGTAGACCAAGCCAGATAGGCAGGATTAAATTGGTTTGTACATGTGCTGAGGAGGGATGCAGAGTATGTTGTGAAATAGATGCTAAGGATGAAGCCGCCAGGTAACAGGAAAAGAGGAATGCCTAAGATGAGGTTTATGGCTGTGGTGAGAGAGGACATGCAGGTGGATGGTGTGACAGTGCAAGATGCAGAGGGCAGGAAGAAATGGAAACAGATGATCTACTGTGGCGACCCCGAATGGGAGCATCCGAAAGGAGAAGAAGAAGTTGTAGCTCAACCCTTGTGGACTGTGAACACCATTACCGTGCATCATTCCACAAGTATGTAACCTGTATAGAGGCTGCATCTGAACAGAGTGTTTAGGTGAGTGGTGACTTCATATGTCAGCTTGTGTATGACACAGCCAGGGACACTGTCCAGTACCATTGCCACTGTGGTTTGGCCTTGGTAAAGAGATGTTTTAACTAGAGTGCTTGTGAATCATCAGGTTTTACATTCTTCAGGTCTGGAAATGTGGCCCTTGAGTAACGACAGGGTGGTGAAATCCACATTCAAACTGTCTGACAAGAAATTGGTAATGTCAGTCAGATATGTGTACTTTGTGACCATTTACATTAACTGTGACCCGATCTGAGATTTCCCCTGTAAATTATACACAACACGAGGTGGCACAGGTTTCATCATATGCACAGGGTGAGTTGTTGGTTTGCCAGAGGCCTACACTGAGCCATACAATCGACATGTGTGTGTGAGGGCCATGAGTACTGTTATGGGCCAATGTTGATGTAATGTGTGCTGGTATGTGTTTGCCATAGGTTTCTGGTTTATGCGTGTGTGTCTGCATGCACACAGTTCCACCATGTGGCTGCCATATACGGGGATTTGTAAGATAGCTACAGACTGTACCTGGCAGGCTTTACAGATCACCATCTCCGGCCACGCATACGGAACCTGTGCCTGGCAGGGGTGCTGCAGAGAGTATCAGGTACTAATCCAGATTGGGTACTATCCAAAGAGATTGACATATGTCCACTGCTGGGACTGGCCAGAGCCACATGCATGTGGTCTGCTAGGATGGTCTATGGACAGCCCCCCCAGCATTGCTGGGGCTGGTACTGGCACCACAGGAGCGGCTGTGACTTGCTGGACGTCCACGGCTACCTCCAGCTGCTGATGTTGCTGGCATACGTCCACATCGACGTCTCAACTATCCCGCACTGTCCTGACACATGGACATGACATTGTGGAGAACATCCAATGTCTCACCCCAATGTCTATCAATGACCTCAGTGTAGTTATGTATGGCACCTGCTAGGTCATGGTTACTGTCATTTACAGAGGTGTAATGAGCCCTCTTTCCCCTTAGCCCCTGTCTGGTGTACCGTTCCATTCGTGTCTGTGCCTCCATGACAGCCTGGAACATGCGTGTGGTAGAAAGAGGTGTGGCACGTCTGCCAGGGGCATGATGACTAGCAGTGCTCTAATGAGAACTGCTGTGCATCTGCCTATGTGGTACAATTCCAGACATCTGGCTATGGCTGCTGCATCCTGATACATGTGCCATAGATACCACATTGTATTGGCCAGTGCCAACCGTACGCTGTCCCTCAGCTAAGGGCAATGGTGATGATGGATGTACAGGCAGTATGACTGTGTGCATTGATGGGGTGGAGACTTGTGTACTGTCAATTGGTGGCTCAACAACAGACCCTGACAAACCTGCCTGTGGCTAAACACACCTATCCTCATCATCACTGTCTGTCTCAGTGACATCAGGTTCCCTGCTGTACTGAACCAGCCCCACCTCGACATCTGTGAGAGGAAAACACGAAACACAGTTTAAGACCTGAACATGACTTCAGACCACATGCACACATGCGCACATGCACACGTGCGCACTTGCACACATGCGCACATGCACCCATGCACACACACAAAACTACACTCATCCCTAAAGCAGACACACACAACACCAGCAATCACAGAACATACACAATAGCAGGTGATGGTGGGGTACAGTATCACAAGCAAAACAGTCATATCACACATGTCAGCATGCAGGATATGTGTTGCTCAACAGCATGCAGTGTAGTCAGTCCTTGTTACTAGCAGTATACATGGCTTTGATGCATGTGTTTTGTTATTAGGTGATGGCCCTCCCCCTGGAACACAGTGCATACATGGACACAACATTGCTGTGCAGGTATTCATAACCATGTAATGTACTGTGCACCATAACTCACAGGTGTACATACCATTGCTGGATGTGTATCTGTGTGTCAGATAGGTATCCAGTGCTGATTACAGCCTCTGTGAATTTAGCAAATAATTGTGGACACATTTTTAGCACATGCATGAAGAGTATTCACACAACATCGTCCGTGGTGCATGGATAATTGATGGAATACCATTCGACCACATACCCAATGTACGGCACTTATGGTGAGTGTAGATTATATTGTGGACATGCCAGTCTCATCCATGACATGGCATGCTAAAACACAACTGCATATTTAAACACTACACATACTCAATATGTGTCATATGACCTAGCCACTCAATAGCATCACAAGACATATGTGTGTCAGTTGTGCAAATGGTGAATGGTATGCATACTGTTTAGAGGTGCATATGTGTGCACACACGCATCATTATGGTGTGTAGCAATGATAGCTATATGTAGTACTGTGGTTACAATAACCGAATTGGGTATAGTACCATAGGCCATCATTATGAAGCATCAAGTGGTCACTCAAGACTACAAATGTTTCACAAACCAGCACTAATCATGCTGTGCTGGAACTGTACTTCCTTGGCTAAATTCACCATTTCACAACCAGTTGTTACATGAGTTTGTAAGGATGCCAATAAGGAGCATTCCCTGACATGAATGTGTAGTGTGTTGCAGAGTGTTTAAATGCCCCAGGATAGGCCTCTACCCCTCAGGTATATTATGTGTAATGTGTGGATGAGATTTTGGATACTGGATTGTCTTTACAGAGGGTTTGGGAACCCTTTATTTGTAGCATGTTAAAATGCTCTGTGTATGACATAGATGTGTATGTTATGTGCATGTTGAGTATCAGCTGTGCCTATCCAATGGTCACTACAGTCTAGCCACATTTGTTTGAGATGGTATGGGTATTGCATGTGTTTGAGGCAGCTAATCACATTAGTGAGATGTGCGTGCTCTTAGACCAAACATGCACAGCATGCATTATGGGTAGGTGTGTTACATGTATACATGGCCTACACTTAACTATGACATGCACTTTTTATTTACAATAATAAATGTAGAACACACTCACCTGCATCTGTCCGCTGCCTTGATGTCACCCCAGAGGGACCTACATAGAGATGAGACAGTTTGTCAGTGGCCACAACTGTGGCATTGCTACTGTGTGTTTGCAATCTTACAGTACAACAACAGTTTACATTCACATGGTTACAGATTATGTTCCAAATGATCAGTATTGCACAACAACAGGCTCTACATCTTTGAACGACACACTCCACATCTCACATATGCATGATCTACCTATAGAGATAACAGTAGTCTACAGATATGCCATGTTACCTGCATGCTCCATGTGTGCTTGCTGGGTGGCTCCAACCTCCATCATGGTGTATGTCTGCTGCTGTTGTTGTTGGGCAGGTGCCACGAGGCTCAGGAGCAGCTCCTCCACTCTGGTGAGGAGGGATGGATATTAACACCACCTCCTGCTGCAAGCTGTTGTCTATGCACATCAGCGGCACGCTGACAGACATGTCTGAGAAGATCACTGCAGTGATGGCATACCTGCTCATATGTCTGGTTATGCAGGCCTACCTCATTGACCCTGCGAACAGCATCTTGCCACATTGTAGTATGCTCCTGCTGGTCCTGTCTGGTTCATGAGAACATGAGATGGTAGTGCTGAATCATACTGCTAGTAATGATATCATCTTCAACACTACTGTAACTGGGGTTCCTGCGATGGGCCATGATCCCTGGAAGACATAAATACAAAAATATGTCTGAGCAAGTCATATGGCACATTTAACATTATACAATACAGATATCACTGAACTGCCATATATAGCAACCTATAAGCTAACCAAAAGTGAAACACTGTAACTGCCACTTATCACTGCTCACCCCACAACTGCTTGAAAGTGCTTTGCTCACTCTCTATCTAATGAACCATGTTCTGCACAGCAACAAAATAAATAACTATATAAGAATATACAAGAGTACCTGGCACACTGTATGTAACACGATGCACCACCTAGCCACAGCAGGTATACATCAAGCTGATGTGTAAAGAAATATATCATCCATCACAATCAGTGTAAGGTCCAGTAAATGTATTACTATTATACCACACAACTTGTTAATGCCAAACCCGTGGCCAAAATATGTGCACAATTGGGAATATAGATCACATACTGCTGTAGTACACTACGAATGTTGCTAGATACACAGTTATGTGTTTTACCACACACATATGTCAAAGGACATGTTACAGACATACCCACACACACATCAGACATAATTACAGGACACAAAGGTATGACAACCCAGGTAAGCTTTGAGTCTGTACTATACAGTACTGTGTGTCAGTACTTACACAGCCTTAATCGTGAGAAATGTAATCTGTGATGAATACAGGGATCACACAAAACAGTGGATGCAAGCAATATGGACATACACCATACTTTGCTGTACAGGCCCAGAGCTTCAAGTAGACTACAGTACACGCAGGTTTTGCATTCAACATTGGTACCAATGAGTAATCATAGATGTTGTGTTTCAGCCTCCAATGACATACCCTAGTTAAAACCAAGGGACTTAATCACACTGTATGCAATAGCACTTGTTCTGCCTAGCAACAGAAAGCACAGCTTTTGCTAGGATCAAAGCAAGGACCTATAATACCATAACATAAACAGTTTCCCACTAAGCTATCCCACAGATACATATCTTTGACGTATTCACAAACATATTGACCATCACAGTCAGTCAACAGTACAGAGAATCTATTGCAACAAGTAGATGTAGGTGTGTATGAGTATCTATATATATATATATATATATATATATATATATATATATATGTATATATACATATACACATCCATTTATGTATATATACATATACACATCCATTTGTCTACATATACATATATATGTAGGCACATATACATTTCACCTTTCATACTGAGAATGTCAATTAAACAAAGGATGTAAGGTGTACAGTAATGTAATAAAATTGCACAGTCTTGGGATAAATGCATTGAAGGTGTTCATAGCCCAGGTAGCTTTGGCAGGCCTTACTGGCTTCAACATTGCAAACTGAACAAATCACACACAGTGTTTAACCATCACATGTCATATACCAGTACTGTATGCTGTCTTGTTTGTCACACACTAAAACCTACATACAAATATGTGCATACTAACCTTCACCAATATGTATATCTCCCCCCCATTCACAAACAGTTGCAGTATGTCCCCTGCTCTATGCACATATACAGATGTGAATATGTATGACACATATATATTTCTCCGTATGTGTGTGGCATACACACACAAGGTCCACACTTTTGTAAGTCCCTGGACCTCACAGCTGAACTGTTGGGCCTTGCTGCAACACAAACAGGTGTCACATATGAACACACACTAACATTAGGGGGGTATATATGGCAACAGATGCTAGATAAGCATACTAGACTGCTACAGCAGTTGCCAATGCTAAGCTACACTTTAATATGACTATTATGCATGTGTTGTTCTGTCACACCCATGTTTATATAATGTTAGTGCTAATCCCCCCAACAGCCATTGGCCACACTACTGTATAGAACACAGATAACATGGATCAGATATTTGACATTTAATGCTGAGCTACACATTTCACAGGTATGTCCCACTGCCCACAGGTACACGCAGTATTGTCCATAGCAGTAGTTAAGCAGAACAACTGTGAATAAAGAAGTACTGCTGCCACATATGAATGGTTCACATTATGTAGACTATTCTTCAATAACATCTACTACATGCCAGTAAATACATATGTGTCACATACCTTTCCTTTGTACGATTTGGTAATATTTATTTTACTTTTCTCTGTCTCTCTCTCTCTCTGTCTCTCTCTCTCTCTCTCTCTCTGTCATTCTCTGCAATAGAGTGATTGAGTTTGTTGGCAGAGATTGCAGCCTGCTTTTGTAGGAATTTGCACATTAGCATGTGATGGCCTCTGCACCAATTAGTGGCCACCATTTGCTAATTGCATGGAGCCTGCTGTGTTGTAATTGCAGTAATCACTGTCATAGCAACCCAGTACTATAAATTGCTGACTCGTAGGTGTGGCCCTTTCAGCTTTCCAAGATAGAGATCATCCTTGTTTGGTGTGGACATCATTGTTTAAGACAGAAGGTTGGTATAGTTCTTATATCAGAAGCCAGGGGTGTAGCCAGAGATTTACATTTTGTACTCAGACCTAATGTTGCTGCTTCCAGTACCCACTTGTTAGTGTAGAAATGTACTCACCCCTCAAAATACTAACCCAAGATACATGGGAGTATGTACTTTCTTTGCAACTGTTACAATTAACTGCCATACAAAGCTAGTTATTGAGATGTATTCCTTTGGCACAAGAATTGTTTGTGAACTGCTATACTGTGAATATTCATTAACTCAGTTCTAAACAGTTTGTGCTTTTTTAGTGTTGACATTAGCACAAGCTGCTCAAGAAAACTGGACACATTTCAGTGCTGTGAGTATGCTTACCTACATCCTTGGTAGACCCTGCACACACAGGTATATTCTACATTTGGGTAGGGTGCAGAAGTACAGACAGCGTAAGTAGTATTGTGTGGATTTTATCTTGCTGGACTTACAGGGTTGCTGTGTACATGTTAGTTTATCAAGGCAAGTAGTCTGTCTGAGTAACTCCCAACTGTGGACCTATCTACATGATAGCCAGATAATAGCCTGCTACTTTTTGTCTGTGCACCACACAGATCTTTTCAGCAATAGAGCAATGGCATTCTTACAGTTGGTTGCTACCAGTACATGGCTACATCCATTTGTATTTCAGTGTTGTATTCCTACATAAGGGTATGCTTCCAAAACTCCTTCCAAAGCTATTTGCAGTGTGTAACAGCAGAAAGGCTGATATGCCTCCATGTTTCTGCCTCTGCCAGACCTCTCAACGAATCAGGTACATATTTGAACAGACTCAGGGAAAAGTCAATAAAAAGTCAGGGACAATCAGGGACACCTTTAAAATATTAGTGCCATTAAGGTGAGACATTTAGAGAATCAGAGCATATGAATTAATACACCTTTTCTGAAGTAAATCAAGTGTCTAACTCTTAATTATTGTCATTATTCATTAAGTGTAATTCACTACCTTTCTGGTCAAAGTCAGTAGTTTTCAGAGGGATTCAGAGGGACAGAGCTAAAATTTGTGTCAAAATCAGGGACATCCCTGAAAATTAGGGACAGTTGGGAGATATGGCCTCTGCCCTAAACAGATATGCCAGTGTTTGTCCTGCTGTGATACTGTGTGGGGTTCTAAAGTGATGGTCTAACATTATTTCCTGCTATAATTGCTGCTTCTCTTATCACAGTCATGTAATGTAACCCCACAACAACTGTTGGTCAACATCCACAGAACAAGTTGTGTGGTATAGTATTCCTATTTTTCCTTTACATTCACTCATTCTGATGCATGATATAATTATTTAAGCACCAGCTTGATGTGTGGCTTAGTGGTGCTTCATGTTGTGTAATGTATGCAAGGTCCACGGTTCGAGACTTACAGAGGTGTTTTATTTTGCTCCTGAGCAGAACAAGGGCCCTCACATAAAGTGTGACTAAGGCACTTTTAAGCATTTGTAAGCGGGTTTGCGCATTGCTTAGCCAAGTGCAAACAAACGGAAACCCGTGCAAACACGCTAACTACTGCTTAATAGTGCTTACTCCCGCTCACCCCCATGCTCATTTCTTTGAAAGAAAAGAAAAATGGGGAGATAGGAAAGTGCGGAAAGAGGGGCACAAAGAGGGAAAGACAGTATGGAAAATAGCTTGGGATGCGCAAGATGGGTGTAGGGACGGTCCATAGCTGCCCATTTCTTCAACAGCAACAGCTGTGCATATGCAATAAATTTGGAGGTAGATATGAAATCTTCAACCCCTGAGAGAGGGGTGAGGACAACAAAGTATGTTGTAATGCCAATTAAATAACATTTCATGTGTCTAGTGGACATGTGTGCAAAATGGGCAGCTATGTATGGGGCGTAATTTGTTTTTTTTTTTTTTTTGGGAGCAGATTGCCCCTTTTTTTTTCAGGTGAGAGTGGAATGTGGGGTAGGGGAATTAGGTATATTTGGGATGGTAGGTTGGGGAGGTAAACAGACAAGACAAACAAGATGCATACAGGGGCGGTATATGACACATGTGGTGGGTAAACACCTTTGATGGGTAGGGATATTTGGAAATCGCAACCCCATGAGCCCCCAGATGGAAACAGTGGGACTGAGGTCCCCACCCATGGGCAGTCACCACTGCACCTTCACAGCCCAGAGGGTGGCTGTGCTGGGGGCTGTGTAGGAGGGGCAGGATGACCCAGGAGTTGCGCCACTCAGGCCTCAAGCTAGCATAGCGGTTCTGCAACAGAATGTTCAGTCTCTCTACGCACCACAGCCCGGACCGTTCAAAGGGTGATAGGTGCCCCTCCTCCACCCATGCTTGCACAGGGGGGCCCAAGCCCCATCCCCTGCAACGCTTCCACCTGAAGGTGGCACAGGGCCAACGGAGGAGGAGGTCCCAGGCTGGGCACCAGATCTGCTGGTGCCAGGTGCCATGGCCAGCTAAGATGGGACAGGTGGGTCCACTGGGACCGGCCTTCCCATACGAACTATGTTTTGGAGAGTTTAATAAAGATATCTGTTAGTAACAGTCACCAGCATTCCCAATTAGTTATAACAGCATGCAGCAGTATTCCCATTAACCCAACACACCAGATTTTCAACAGTTGAAAAGCAAGCATAACACATGCATATATAGAACAGTAGTGAACCTTACAACAGCATGCAGGTTGAATTGATAGCAACAGGCCACCAATATTGTGGTATTTTAACAGGGCACATGCATAGAAATTAATGCAAATATTTATAAACCAATAGGATATATGTCCAACAAATGTTTTGAGATTAGACATACCGATTGAGGTGTGGAATTGCATTTTTTATGCACATACAGTAGGGTGGGAAAATATAGCTCAATTAACAACGTATATATCCTTCTAGTTTTCACTACATTCCTATTAACTGCAGTTATATGTCCCTTACATGTATTATTACACTACCCAATGTCCTTATATTGTGCAATTGGATTTTGTTAGATCATTATATACATGAGCTGTATCTTACATACAAACTGTCCAAGATGCAGATGTTACTGCAACATATTTTGAGAGTTGCTCACACACACTACTGCTAAGATGATACACTGACAGCTCTACTTTCATATAATCTAGATATGTTCATGTGAAAGTATCAGTTGTATGTTAACAGCTCCCTACATTTCTGGCAGCACACTGACATTTCTGGGAAACACAATACCAAGCTACTCATGTGCCAGATTAACCTGTACATGCTGGCCATGAACCAACAGTTGAGGGCTGTAAATATGCATAAAAACTACTGGCACTCCCTTCATCCACGTTATATGGGTCTACCAAGTGTGGGTTGAGACTGCTTAATACAACACTACTATTTGTAGAATGCAACAGTACAACAACATATCAAAGAAAATGACACAGACGCACTCCATGAATCATACATTTATTAAAGGATTATTACACCTTTATTTATTGGGTTAAAAGTCTTTTTGAAGGCTCTCTCATTTATTTTATATAACAGTACATGCAGAATAATTACTAACCTGCCTGATGACGCAGCCTTTGCAGTCTATCTTCATGGGCTTGCTGGTTCATAGCCTGGACACTTGCAGCTGTGAAGTAAATGCAGTGATATTGAGACATACCTGTCCATAGTATAGACAAGCACAGCAATTCTTAACTACTTAATACAATGGCTACTTACAGTACTAGGGCATTAGGCATTGTACAGGATTCCTGGATCCACTGGTACAGTTGATCCTCCCTATGTCGCTTCAGGTCAAAATAATGGTGCCTGACCTGCTCACCAGTCCGAGCAACACCAGTGAGATCACGGGCAAGACAGTTCCAGGCCTCTGTTTTATGTTGGGTACCCTGGTACTGGCCCCACAGGAGTCTTTCCTCATGATTGTGGACAAGGAGACAAACCATTACTTTGGACTCCTCGATGCCCCAGCATTGCGTTCTAAATCGAGTGCCTTCTCCAACACCGGCCATGCTGACTGCAGAAGGAAGCTACAACCAGTTATAGCAAGTATTCCTGCCTGTGGAGCTTAAATATGCCTCATTTCCCACACTTATTTGTGATTGGCCAGTTTTGGAAAAACTCAGCTCTAGGCACACCTGCTTAGCTGATGTTGGCAATGTTTAAAATTCCTTTGATAGATATGTGTCTGTTAAAAGCACATGTTTATGAAATGCTGTCATGGCTTAGTGGTTAAGTACTGTGACTATAGTGCGAAGTATCCTGAGTTTGAGCCCTGTCACTGTTTTTTATTTTCCTACTGGGCAGACCTGATTGGTTAAGGTACAGTAAAGGAGGTGTGGCTGTGTTGAACCGACTTTGCTCAACTTTGCCCGACTTTTTCCAATGTTGCTCGACATTGCTCAACGTTGCTCGACGTTGCCTGATGTTGCGCTGGTTAGCACGGTGTGCAGCTACTCGCTTATATGTTGTGGTTGCGCTTGTTAACGGCATGCACAGCTATGCACAATTGGATTTAAATATGCTCAATACTGGTAAAATGTGCTTAGCAGTGCTTTATATTGCTTAAAATAGGGTACTTATGCCTCAGAATGCATAACCATTTCACCTTCATATATATATATATATATATATATATATATATATATATATATATATATATATATATATATATATGTACATAATTCTTTCACTACTACATTTAACATTTCAATGCTTTTTACAAAACTTATACATAAAAAATGTCAGGAAATATTTTTGTATACAGATTTCCAACAGAAAATGGAACGTGCAGTCGTGGGACTCGAACCGGGAATGCCTCCTCTTTGTGCGAAGACTCTAACCACTATGCTATCGCTATTTTTCTTAATTTGCATATATTTTTCTTATTATCCTCTTCTGGTGTCTAAGCTGCTAACTGTAGCTAAGCAATGGGCAAAAACGCGCAAACCCGCACAAATGTGGGCAGCTATACCGGATGAAAGAAAAATAAAAAAAACTCTTTTTATTTTTAATTTTGTCAGTTGCTTATCATATGGGGGAGTGTAGTGTTACATTGTGCATATGTGAGCGGTCTCGCTCATGTAACTCGAAATTGTGGCATTTCTTCATTGCAGGGGCGTGGATTTTTGAACTGCTCGGCAGTCCGACACACCCCCTACACTCGTCCATGCTTCGTGTAAGCTTTAGAGTTGAGGCAGCGCACCCTCATTAATATGCATGGTGTGCTGCTGTCATACTCTTAGACTGGTGCTTCTGTGTAAGACTAATCTAGTTTTTCACAGATTAGTCAATCTGGGGGTCAGTCTTTCTTGGTCACAAACGCAGAACATCCAAATGTGCTTTAAAACACCTAAGTGGTTGAAGTTGCCTCATATGGCTGTGTCACTCAGTACCTGAACTGTTTTTCTGTTGGTTAAAGCAAATTGTTTTCTTTTTAATTACATAAATGACAAAGTTGCAAGTTCCTTATTCATGACAACTTCTGATACTTTGCTTTCTCCTCCAGACTTTTAATGTTAATAAAATCCAGAAGGAACAGTGGAAATGGTAAAACTGTACTTAGTATGTGCCGTATGCTCATGTCATGCAATCTGAGCATATTTTTATGTGTGACTAGAAGCTTTGAAAAATAAGAACATTATACAATAGATAAACATTAACATAGATTGACAACTCATTTCTGCACAGAGCTATAAAGTTATGTAGTGTGTGTGTGTGTGTGTGTGTGTGTGTGTGTGTGTGTGTGTGTGTGTGTGTGTGTGTGTGTGTGTGTGTTTGTGTGTGAATTTTATGCAAAGGGGGTGAGACAGTAATGCTAAAACAGGTCTATACTTATCAACCCCTATTGCATACAAATGATGCACCTCGGTGCTAGAGTTATAACAATATGTTAGTTTCATTAAAGCTTTAAAATGGAAAATAAAATATTTGCACATTTTGTTCTAATGAGGTCACTGCATTGGGGTAATGTCATTTCCCCAAAGATGTGGTCAACTAAGGGTTAATGAGTTACTTACATTTCCAGCTGGAACAGCACACTGCACAAGGGATGTGGGAGATTTTGTCCATTGCAAACAAAACAACAAAAAACACTCGCTTCAAACTTTTTGAATGTCACACCAAACATGTTTTTCACTAGAAATGGTACTGAGGTTGTTGTCTTAATTGAATGATACCTCTGTTAGTGTTTAACATAAAAAGAAAAGTAAACATTGGCAGATGCTATCTTAAAACAAGTTTGCTCTTTAATGTAGCCATACTTATCCAAGTGCTAGTTTTCTTCCGGAAATATCATTTAGACATAGCTTAATGTCCAGAAACCCACCACTACCTTTTATTTTTTTAATTTCCACATACTTCACTGCCACACATCATGAAGATTCCCCCCATTTTCCAGTTCAAATCTCATATTCTTTCAGAAAAGATTTTGGCTTAGCCACATCTGTTGCAAGGGGTTTGGTAACTTGAGAAGCACACTTATTTGGCACCCCCCACATTGTTTATATGCAATTGCCGTTGTATTTTGTAAATGATAGCCTATAAACTGTGAAACATTTTAAAGACAGTTGGATGGTTCACTAGCTGTCATCATATGATTACTTCTAGACAGCTTGTAAAATGTCTAAATATGTAGCTGTTTATTCCTTTCATTTAAAGATAGTTTATCTACCTTAAAAATAGAGAGGGTTATCAGACAGCTTACAAGCAGTCAACTGTTTTAAATGTTTGTGGAGTGTACAACTGGCATTCAGGGTAGATTGCCCATTTACTCCACCCTTGTTATGTCATTGGCCTCAGCCTATATACCTAGGCTACACATATGGCCAGCCTTAAACATAGGTAACATAGATGCTCATCAAGGTTCCAATTGGCCCGGGTGATTTTCCAGCCTTTTTTTTTCTCTCATTGGGAAGAAGGACTCCTGTTGAATGAAAGGAGGTTCCCTGTAAAGAAAACATTGTATACTCTCTAGTTTCTGGGTTTTTAGCTTGATTCCAACCCAGTGCAATCTAGACAACCAATCACAGAACATTTGAAGCCTCAGAAGCTTTGATGATTGGTTGTCTAGCTCAAGATGGGTGGGACCAAGCTGAAAGCCCAGAAACTTTGAACATTGAAGGCCAGTGAGTGCAACATTCAGCATTGGGAGTTTGTAGGTGGCTCCATGAGGATCACAATGTGGTTGGGGCTCATCTTTGCAGAGTGGTTTGCTTTGCAGCAAATATGTTTTTTGTATACACTGGCAGTCCTTCAATCAAATATTCATGCCATTCAACAGTCCTTAATCTTACAAAATATCAAAGTCTGTCTCTTTTTTCTGTTCCTTATAAAATGTATGGCTTTCTGGTAAATTGCTAATGGCTGAGGTCACTAAACAAAACAAAGACTGATTTGCGATTCAGGTTTCATATTCTTGACTTCAAAAATGTGTGCAAAAACCTACTTTTCTAATAACTTTTTAAATACATAAGAGCAATGTTTAAAATTCATTCCTGATATTTGTCATGTATCCATGACTCTTTGACAGCTACTTGAATACATTAATTTGTGGTGATTATTTTGTTTTTATATGACTGTCACTGTTGAAGTGACACCCTGACCTCATGTGTAAACATGGGAAAAAGGGGTTGTAGATGGATGGAAGGATGATATATAAATATATATATATATATATATATATATATATATATATCTAAACACACACAAACACACACACACACGCATATATATATATATATATATATATATATATATATATATATAGTAAACGAACAACAACCCGAAGAATATAGTAAAAACAGTAATCCAAAGGCAGCGTAGGATATCAGTATCTACACAGTATAGAATCCACAGAAATCCAATAAATAATTCAAACTCTATTTAATAACAAACAATAAAACGAGAACAACGTAAGCGCTTTCACGAGTACACAGCTCGCTTCATCAGACGTAAAATGCATTAAACCAAGCTGTCTTATAAATACTCTAACACTCTAATCATCTGTACAATTAACCACATAATTAATCAATTAACAATATATGCTCTCATTTAAAAGAACCATAAATAAAAACAGTTTTTAAAAACACATGGTTTAAAATACATAAACTGGAACACTATCTCAAAGATCTAGCATTCAATATAGGTTTAATTGAAACTGTCTCATTGAGACCGTTTCCTCGGTACACCAATCGTAAGATCCATTTTAACTCAATACTTTCTGTAGTGTTAACAATATCACCCTTACGTAAACTCAAGGGTACTACATGTAAAATCTGAAATAGAAAATAGTGTGATGGTCCTTCACTTAATACATGTCGGGCTATGGCATTATATGTTTCCCCTCTTCTAATATTGTATATATGGTCACGTATTCTTTCACGTAAGGATCTATTGGTTTTACCAATATAGTAGCAAAAGCAGGTGGTGCAATGGGCAATGTAAACTAAATTCCTAGTGTTGCAATTACCCCCTGTCTTAAGTTCAGACATCCAGAAACCATGGTTTTGTGGCAACTTAAGACAGGGGGTAATTGCAACACTAGGAATTTAGTTTACATTGCCCATTGCACCACCTGCTTTTGCTACTATATTGGTAAAACCAATAGATCCTTACGTGAAAGAATACGTGACCATATATACAATATTAGAAGAGGGGAAACATATAATGCCATAGCCCGACATGTATTAAGTGAAGGACCATCACACTATTTTCTATTTCAGATTTTACATGTAGTACCCTTGAGTTTACGTAAGGGTGATATTGTTAACACTACAGAAAGTATTGAGTTAAAATGGATCTTACGATTGGGTGCCCACCGAGGAAACGGTCTCAATGAGACAGTTTCAATTAAACCTATATTGAATGCTAGATCTTTGAGATAGTGTTCCAGTTTATGTATTTTAAACCATGTGTTTTTAAAAACTGTTTTTATTTATGGTTC